>NC_142797.1:13426157-13576445 GCF_049724085.1 Artemia sp. Qi Xiang Cuo | reverse complement strand
TGATTCTTCAATGGTACACTACTTTGAATAAAAGGACTGTCTCAAAATATCTATTGGATGCATCTCAGGAAACACGACAAGTTTGTGTGTGGGGGGGGGGGGGGGCGCAGCTGCGCTCTGATCACTTTGACTCTTAAAAAGGGCACTAGAACTTACCAATCCAATGAGTCCCCTCCAAAGCATATACGATCACCCTTTCTATAAGAACCTTATTTCCCCCCAGGGCATAAATTACAACCCTTACCCAGAGATCTGTAGGGGAGAGGGGTGTCTTTTTCACAGAAATAATATCCGAGCCACGGAGGAGGGGGCTGTTTGATTTCAAATTACTTTTGATTTTTAAAAAGGGCACTATAGCTTCCAATTTCAAATCAAATGAGCCCCATCTGAAGGTTGTGCGTCAGTCTATTGCATAAAAACCTTATATTCCCCCAGGGCGTGACTTACCCCCCTATCCTCAGAGTACTGTGGGGTTGTGTCAACCCTAGAGGCATTGTTATATGTTCTTTGGACTATTTTGAGCAAAATTGACATCTCAGAATTTTATCCCTCAATCACTTATGACTCTTAAAAGGGAACTAGAACTTCCAATTTCCAACAAAATGAGCCTCCTTTAAAGTTTATACAACCACCCCTTCCATAAAAACCTTATATGGCCCCGGGGCATAACTTACAACCCTTACCCCCAGGCTCTTTGGGTTAGTTTCAACCCCAAAAGCCATGTTATATCATAATTAGACTGTTTTGAATAAAATGGCTATCTCAAAATTTTTATTAGATACATTTCGGGACAATACGACGTGTGTGTATGAGGGGGAGGGGGAGGGGTAGCTGCCCTCCGATCACTTTGACTCTTAAAAAGGGCACTAGAGCTTTTGATTACTAATCCAATGAGCCCCCTTCGAAGTTTATCTGGCTACGCTTTCTATAAAAACAATATATGCCCTGGAGCATAATTACAACCTTTGCCCTGAGGGCTGGAGGGGCTTTGTCATACTCAGACATAATTTCCAGACCTTTCAACTACGTTGAACAAAATAGTAATCTCAAATTTTGATGGGAAGTGTTTGGGGAAAAGATGGGCATGTGGGGGGGGGGCATTTGCCGTCCAATCGCTTTCGACTAATAAAATGGTACTAGTCCTCTCAATTGCCAATCGAAAGAGCCCTTTTTGAAGTTTCTACGACAACGCTTTCTATAAAAAAAACGTATATGCCCCAAGGGCATATTTACAACCCTTGCCCTGAAGGCTGTGGGGAGGGGGGTGTCATCCTCAAATACGTAATTTCTGAACCTTTCAACTACTTTGAACAAAATAGCTATATTAAAATTTTGATCAGAAGTGTTTGGGGAAATGATGGGCGGGGGGAAAGGGCATTCGCTCTCTGTTCACTTTCGACTATTAAAAAGCGCACTAGCCCACTCAATTTACAATCGAATGAGCCCCTTTTGAAGTTTCTACGACAACGCTTTCTATCAAAACCTTATATACCCCAGGGCATAACTTACAACCTTTGCTTTGAGGGCTTTGGGGGAGTTGTCATCCTCAAATAAATAATATCCTGACCTTTCAACTACGTTTCAACGACGTTAGATATCTTAAAATTTTGATTGGATGTGTTTAGGGAAATGGTGGGGGGGGGAGGGGGGCTAGTTGCCCTCCAATCGCTTTAGACTATTAAAAAGGGCAATAGCCCTTTCAATTTCCAATCGAACGAGCCCTGTATGAAGTTTCTACGACAACTCCTTCGATTACGAAGTGCCCTGGTCTAATACAAAAAAAAAAAAAAAAAAAAAAAAAAAAAAAAAAAAAAACATTGCTCCAACCACAGTTTATAGAATTATCCAGTAAGTTTATCGCAGATCATTTCTGGTCTTCATTCTCGGTGCCAACAAAGAGCTCCTCCCACTTATTTCTGCATTAGCGGGTTAGTCTTTTTCCGTCAATCAGTAATTTTCCGTCACAAAGTGCATTATTCGTAATAGCGGGTTTCCACTTATTTCCGATTATTTCTATTATAACTGTAAGTTTCGCGTCTAAGAGGGTTACAAATTGCATTATTCGTAATAGCGGGTTTCCACTTATTCCCGATTATTTCTATTATAACTCTAAGTTTCGCGTCCAAGAGAAATCTGACTTGTCTACCCGTGAAAAGATCTAATGCCGCTTATGTTTATATCTGCAAAAACGTTCTCTGGAGCACTCGCACCTCGGTCCGGGTTTTTATAATGGGTGAGATAGGGAATGATCATACTGCTAGTTCTATAAACAATGGTGCCAACATTGTTCTTTACTAAGGCAGCGCTTTTGCCTATGATAAGCCATTTTTGTATATAGAAATTGAAACTCTAAAATGATTACACAGCATAAACACTAAAAGAATCCCCTTCCAAGCTGATCATATCTCAAATATCTTTGCGCACTTGATAAAAATCCCACTAACGAATTTAATATGTCAGAAAACCATGGAGCTAAAGTTACAAACAAATTCGCACCATAACAAAACATCGATTTTAACCTGATGTGCCATTTGTGACAATTTTGACCTAAATAGACCCAAAATGCTATCGAAGGAAAATTATGTAACCTTTAATCGGGGTGTCAGGAGGCAGTAGCCAAATATATATTAAAAAAAATCTATTTTCTCATGTGAAGAAAATACACCTAAATGAGCCCTTATTTTCACAGAATCGTTAAGCGTAATCCGAATCATTACTGCACGCATCATTGAAGTTTTCCAGAATCGGAAGCAAAAGCACTAATGATGCCAGACAAAAATTCTTCCAAGAAGGGAAGCATGCGGAGTTATCAATGATTGTGGCAAGAAGTGGCAAGAGGCAACTAGCCCCCCTCTTCCGCCCACCATTTCCCTAAACACATCCAATCAAAACCCATCAATCTTGAAGCTGAAGTGTTACTCTCTCCTCTCTGTTAGCAGATATGAATTAACCATCGTTGCCTTGTGCTTATTGGCCTTGTGCTATTATGCTATGTGCTTATTTGTTCTATTGCCTTGTGCTTATTAGAGGCTTCTTTTTGTTAAAAGATAGACAAACAACAACAAGCGATTAAAGTACTTTTATGACCACGCACAAATGAAGCTCACTTAATTTTAAGACATCTAGTGATCTATGTAAAAATTTGGAAATTTTGTTTTGAGATCAAGGGCAACAGGGAGGTAAACGATGAGACACATTTTTCCAGCTGTCTCAGTGAAGGAATATTCCTGAAGGTCACTATTTATTCAAAACCTTGGAAACTATCCAGGCTTTTGCCCCAAATTTCAGTTGCATTAGAATATTCTATCACCTTTCCAGTGTCTTTTGCGACCCAGCCATGAAGGAGGTGAGAATAAATAGAAGTGGCAAGGGGCTTTGAAGCTTGTTTTTCCAAAAATGTCCATATTGTACCCAAATTGAGCACGATATATACATTCTTAATCTTCGGGGATGAGAGGTGAGAGAATTGCCGACTGGCCAACGGCTGCATTTAAAGTTTATTAGTTTACTTGTGCTAAACAGTCGAGATTTTTGTTGAGAAAAATGTCAATAGCTTTAGGAAGCACTTGATGACGTATGTAAACAACATTACCTTGTCAAATGAAAAAATATAATCTCCCTTCCTATTGTTTGACAAATCCGCGTATTTAATGCAACCATAGGCAACAGACATCTTGGCTTCTTCTAATTCTTCGGGAGACAAAACACTGTCACGGTTCTTCTCAATAAGCCTATCACTTGATCTTTTTATGCCTAAATGAAGACAAATTATATACACAAGTTACAGGATGAAAGAAAGTTGGAATTAATTAATTTTATGACTGTCTGAGAACCAATTTTTCATTATTAAAAACAAAACAAAAACGAAACTAAACTAAAAAATAAGGAAACAAAAAGAATAAAAGAACAGAAAAAAAAAAGAAGCCAAAGACAATAATTTTTAGACAATAGTGCCTTTTGTTAACAATTGAATGAAGTTCCAATTGAAGTTATAATTAAAATAAAGCTCAAATATAATAACGGATAAAATTTTAATTAAAACAGCTAAAAATCAAAAAGAAAATGTATATGTATTAAAAAAGACCAAGTACTCTGCCTGCACATCGGGAACAGAAGAGAGAGAGAGAGAGAGAGAGAGAGAGAGAGAGAGAGAGAGAGAGAGAGAGAGAGAGAGAGAGAGAGAGAGAGAGAGAGAGAGAGAGAGAGAGAGAAAACAACAACACTAGATTTAAAATTTTTTAATACAACTAGGCCTACATTTGAAAAAATGGATGAATTTTTTCGTTTATTGATGTGGCGGAAGAGCGTTGACTTCTCACATTGGCATTTATTCAAAAGTTTATTTCATAATTTTGACCTTTAGTAAGCAAGTTCAATTTTCATCGACTTTACAATTTTTCTTACCAAGCAATTTCATCACAAAAAACAACCCTAAAAATGAATATTCCCACCAGAGAATGACATACAAACTTGCAACATTGACCCCCAATTAATCTTTCATAAAAGCCAATATGACCAAGTCCATAATAAAATGCACTGAAGATTATTCTTCATGCTTAAACACCAACTACCGGCACATTGAAGACCTCAACATTGAAAATGCCAAAAATCGTTGAAAACTCCAACACCGAAAACACCACTGAACATCATTCTTTATGCATAAACAACAACTACCAACATTGAAAACACCACTAAAGATTGTTCTTCATACTTAAACACCAACTAACATACTCAATATACCAAAAACCATTGTTTTTTTTCAATGTTTCAAACACCAGAAAATGATACAATTAACTCCAGAGTATATTAACAAATAAAAAAAATCGAAAATTCAAACTTCATATTGCAAAAATTACAAAAACTTCTGACCAGATGATTGGTGTATAAAACCAAATGCTACATTAAAACTAGCAATGGATCTTTTCATTAAATTTTATCCGCAGTTTTTTTTATAGACAAATTAATTGTTTAATTAATTAAACAAACAATTTATTAATTTTCAATTATTTAAACAATTAATTTAGATAATATTGACCGATGAAGTTTTGGCTATCAAAGTACGACAAATACTACCTGGCCATTGGAACAAAAATTTGTAGCAAAATTTAGCAGGTGTAACCACTACCACTCGGACCACCTCTGACGTCATATGGGTCGCGTGAAACGCTAAGGATAAGTAAACGGGCTTGTCGAATAAGTAATCTTGGACAACTGCTCAACTACACTATTAGTAATAATAGTTTGCTCCACAAAAAAGCGCCGCAAAACAGCAGCTTTATCCTGAATATCAATTTTAAATATATTAGATTTTAAGTCATTAATACAATGAGCTTAGATCAGTTTTAATCGTTTAATTTAAATTTATTTTTTAATAATTTTAAAAATGAATTTAACAGTTCAACATATTTCTTACAATGGTTGTACTCGTGACAGACAATAACATTACATTAAACTCAGACAATACATTAAACTTAAAAGTAATTAATACAATAAGCTTAGTTCAGCTACACTCTTTTGATATGGACTGAAAAAAGAAAATAATAAACTATTTGAAAATAATATATAAAAAAATGAATTTAACGGATGGGCATGTTACGGGGATTAGATTTTAAAACTCATTAATGGAATAAGTTTACTCCAGTTACAGCTAGTCTCAATAAACAAAGAACGAAAAAGAAGACAATAATTTATTTTTAAACAGTTTCTAGATTAATCTAATAGCTTAAAGGGATTCGATACCTTAAAACCATTTAGCGAGCCTCAGGTTTCGGCTGATCGTCTCAAAGACAAAGGGTCCATTAGAGAATCTCCCTGGGGACTAGGCACCATAGCGATCTATTGTTAATCTGTGATTTGACGTTGATATTTGATTGAAAAGACAAAGAAATCTTACGTCTCCTGTGTCGGCAAGGTTTTCAATAAAGGCGTTTTAGACCATAGGTTTTCAACCATAATAGGTTTTCAACCATAGCGAGCTATTGTTAATCTGTAATTTGACGTTGATATTTGATTGAAAAGACAAAGAAATCTTACGTCGCCTGTGTCGGCAAGGTTTTCAATAAAAGCGGGTAGTACCACAGGAGACTCCTGAAGCTGCCAAATTGCTCAGATAATACTCGTTTGAGCTGAATTTTAACGTTTCCGAGCAGGTATACTAGAGAATTTTAGGGACTGCTATTTCGTGACCTTTTGGCACAAGTTAAACGAATTTCTAAGATTTCTCAGGACGTAGGTGTCGGCTTTCAGTTTTCTGTCATTTCTTCAGATCTCTTATCCGAGCTCTACAAGTTATGGCAAGATCCCCCATTCAATTCTGAATAGTTTGGCCACGTAAACTAAAAAACTTATAATTGACGAGATAGGGTGACTATCAAGGGCGTATCCAGGATTTCGTAAACAAAATCTTCCTCTTTGTCTGGGGACGTTAACTCAGAAAACTAAAAAGCGCATCAAAAATTTGTTTAAATGCATTTTTGTTACGTTTTTATCAATCGGACAAGAATTTCGGCGGGGGGGGGGGGGTTCAAACTCTGTAGTTCCCTCCTATAAATGGTCTTGCTGATCCTTTAAAGTATCAAATCCCCCTTAACATATTTCTTACAATGGTAGTAATCATCACAGGCAGTCTATTGGGAAAAATCCCCCGATAAATCATGATTCAAAAAGGTTTTTAAAAATAGGTAGGGGGATGAGAGGAATTTATCTAATGAAGATAAAAAACCAAGGTATTTTTCCAAATCTGGGAGAGAAGATATTTTTTTTTTGTTTTACTTTTCCAATAAAAAAAAAACAAAAAAGCAATTTTTAAAATTTAGAAGGATGGAGGCTATTGCCCCGTCCCTCCCTCTGTACAGTATCGAACCCCCTTAACATATCTCATACGATGGTAGTAATTGTAACAGGCAAGTCTATTGGGAAAAATCCCCCGATAAATAATGTTTCCCCCCGTCCCTCCATCTTAAGAGATAAGTTAAGGGGTTTCGATACGATACGATACTATAAAAATACCCCGTACTACCATCGTAAGAGATATGTTAAGGGGGTTCGATACTATAACGGGGGAGGGGCGGGGCAATAGCCTCTTTGATACCTCCTTTCTGGCCTGAACCTTGGCTCCCTTTGTAATTGCCCTCGTCCGTCCCCCTTGTCGTCACCTCCGGTCCACAGCAATTCGAGATCCTACAGATTGGAGACAACAACTTACCTTCGTCTAGGAGGTCCACAAGTCGAATCGTGTCACCTGATCTTGTTTTTAGTCTTTTCTTGTTTTCCCCGAGCACAACCCCAAAACCAACATGATCAATGCGCACGCGATTTTTGTCAATATAACCAGCACGTTCCATACAATCAAACAAAGATTCAAAATGAGAGCTCTAAAAAAAATGAAAAAGTAACAAGAAGAAAAACGCTATGTTAAAAATACAAAATCAGAAAAAGGAAAGGATCTGAGCAAAATTTTCAGTGTTGTGGGCCAGTCAAGACTTATTAGATTTTTATTTCAGTTTTTTTCTAGTCGAAGAAACGGACAAAAACGGATAACTTATATTTTTTCAATTCCATTATCAAAAGAGGGAATTCGGCGCAACTCGTTGTACTATGTTTTTTGAGTGTGACATTCTATTTTATTTTTGACATTTGATATTCGACAGTCTATTTAAAGAAAGTCTGCTTTTATAGTAGACCTATGCTAGGTCATATATCTGTTTATCCTAACAAGTAACCATGCACGCAATGAAAGGAACGTTGAACGTTCAACTGACCCGAGGGGCTGGACCGCTATAGTATTTTTCAATCTAAAAACAGCTGTAACTGTTCAAAACATGCGTATTTTACGCACATTGTCAAGGTAAGAATTAACGGTCAATTTGTGTTAAGAATTAGCCGAAATAATTAGCTAAAGAATAACGCTAGCTTTCAAGCTAAGAATTAAAGGTGAATTTGGACATTTATATTCGAAGGCTTGACTCACTCGAATCGAGTATTTTCAGGAGATTTGTGGAAATGATTACTGTAGAAGGGGAAAAAGGGGAAAAAGAGGAAAAAAAGTAAAGATTTAAAAGAAAAAAGGCCATTTATTTCAGCGTGTTTTTATACAATCTCACTTAAAATACTGTTGAGGGCTTGGCCAATAACATTAACTTCTCTGACAAAAGTATACAACTTTGTTGTATAATGTTTTAACAACTCCGCTGTTATAACAGCTTTTAACAACATTATAACAACTTTGTTATTATAATGTATAATGTTGTATATAAATTCGTTAAATTCAGAGCATTGTCCTGGAAAAAATTGCTTGCAAGCCTTTGATCATCAGGGTGGAGGAGGGGTACAACAGCCAACTTGAGGCAATAACAGCCAGGCAGGGTGCAACAGCCAGGCAATAAAGAATGATTACAAAAATTTAATGGCATCTCTCAACGAAATTTTTAGATTTTCGAAATCTACACAGAAAACATTAAAGTTTTCTTTGTAATTTTTCGTAAAAAAATTCCACCGGAAGATTTAAAATATTTAAAGCATTTTTGACACGTTTAAATAATTTAACATTCGAATGGGCTTTTCTGACCCAATGGACGAACAATACGCAATAAGTAATATTAGGAATAATAATAAAAATTATAAGAATAAAAAAAAAAAATAGTAAGAAAGCAAAAAGACTAAATATAATTTTTTGGTGAGGAATCTTGATATACTTAAATAAAGTGTAATTTTTTTAGTGTGTAAATGAGTGGTTCCTAACCAAATTCAGGCCATACCCAACTATTTAAAATTTCAAAATTTCAACTATTTAAAATTTCACTGCCCCTTCGTGATATTTAAAAGAGATTTAAAACATTCGTATTGCAGTATGTTAAAATTCACGCATGTTCATATTAAACAATACGTCTATTTTTTCCCCAAAAATCATATCTACATCTATGAAAGTAACGTAGAAAGTATTACTAGATAACAAAATAGACAAAAAAACAACCAAGAAAGGCTACATCTAGTTTATATAAGGGATGTAAAAATTGTACGAGATTTCACAAAGAAAATAAAAAAAGAATTTGGGATTATAACTGAACTCAACAAAAACAGATTGATAGCGTTAATTAATATTACAGTAGCCTATAACTTTGCTTGTAGTAATATTTTACTTTCCATGAAAAAAAAAGAAGCGAAAAATAGAAATTTATCGACGATTTCCAGGTATCTAATAGAGAATGTGCATGAAAATGGATTTAACTCCGATAGGAATTAACGATTACAAAAATAGGGATTAAGGTAGGGGAACTAGGGATTTCAACCAGCTTTAGCCACTCAATGGCGCTGAAAAGTACAAAGTTATCAATAATTTCATATTAAAAAAAAAAAAAAAAAAAAAAAAAAAAAAAAAAAAAAAAAAAAAAAAAAAAGCACACAGCTAGCAGAGGACGTCACAAAACAAGAAATTTTAACACAGAATAAAATGGAAGAAATACTAAAATGAATTATCAAAACTCTACACAACATTTTCAAGAAGTTCATTATTGTAGTAATTAAAAAAGTATGGAACAGTTGACAATGGATACCGTTTTGATGCCTTTCGGAATGAAGGACAAAGGAAATGGCAAGGTGAAGTGAGGGTTTTAGGGTCCCCCTCCCCAAATAGCATCGTAAGGAGGTGGAGCCTTTCAAATACCCTTTGAAGCCTCAGTGTCTACAGACTGTACTCATACGATGTAATGCCCAAAACATTATTTGACTGTTTAAGCATAGCCTGGTCAGCATACCATTTTATAAAAAGAGTTTACTACCCGAAGGTTCTCAAATATTTTGTATTTGTTTTTTTTTTGCTTTTGTTTTTTAGTCCGAATTTCATTGTGTTGTTTGGCGAATTGTGCTGCAGTAAATGTTCTTATTTCATACAACAAGCATTTTGCTTAAAATAAATAAATTATTTAGAAAAAATTAATTCTTTACTAGCATTTACTTTCTATGTAAAAAAAATAAAATAAAAAATATTGACTACTGTTCATATTGAGAATACTGAATGTCTATGAAAATTGATTTTACTTAAAAGAGAACTGAAGGAGAAATAGGGATTTCAAGCAAATTGTCTATGAAAATTTATTTTACTTAAAAGAGAATTAAGGATTTTAAGAGAAAAGGACTGAAGGGGATATAGGGATCACAAGCAAACTGTTTATGAAAATTTATTTTACTTAAAAGAGAATTAAGGATTTTAAGAAAAAAGAACTGAAGGGGAAAGAGGGATCTCAAGCAAATTGTCTATGAAAATTAATTTTACTTAAAAGAGAATTACGGATTTTAAGAGAAAAGGACTGAAGGGGAAATAGGGATTTCAAGCAAATTGCCTAAGAAAATTGATTTTACTTAAAAGAGAATAAAGGATTTTAAGAGAAAAAGACCGAAGGGGAAATAGGGATTTCAAGCAAATTGTCTATGAAAATTGATTTTACTTAAAAGAGAATTAAGGATTTTAAGAGAAAAGGACTGAAGGGGAAATAGGGATTTCAAGCAAATTGTCTATAAAAATTAATTTTACTTAAAAGAGAATTAAGGATTTTAAGAGAAAAGGACTGAAGGAGAAATAGGGATCTCAAGCAAATTGTCTATGAAAATTTATTTTACTTAAAAGAGAATTAAGGATTTTAAGAGAAAGGGACTTAAGGGGAAATAGGAATTTCAAGCAAATTGTCTACGAAAATTGATTTTACTTAAAAGAGAATTAAGGATTTTAAGAGAAAAAGACCGAAGGGGAAATAGGGATCTCAAGCAAATTGTCTATGAAAATTAATTTTACTTAAAAGAGAATTAAGGATTTTAAGAGAAAAGGACTGAAGGGGAAATAGGGATTTCAAGCAAATTGTCTATAAAAATTAATTTTACTTAAAAGAGAATTAAGGATTTTAAGAGAAAGGACTTAAGGGGAAATAGGGATCTCAAGCAAATTGTCTATGAAAATTAATTTGACTTAAAAGAGAATTAAGGATTTTAAGAGAAAGGGACTTAAGGGGAAATAGGAATTTCAAGCAAATTTTCTACGAAAATTGATTTTACTTAAAAGAGAATTAAGTATTTTAAGAGAAAAAGACCGAAGGGGAAATAGTGATTTCAAGCAAATTGTCTACGAAAATTGATTTTACTTAAAAGAGAATTAAGGATTTTAAGAGAAAAAAACCGAAGGGGAAATAGGGATTTCAAGCAAATTGTCTATGAAAATTGATTTTACTTAAAAGAGAATTAAGGATCTTAAGAGAAAAGGACTGAAAGGGAAATAGGGATTTCAAGCAAATTATCCGCTGAATGACGATGAGAAGGACAAAGGTAATAAGAAAAAGTACTGATTTCATACTTGTCCAAGGTCGGTGACATAGATGATCCAGTCTGCTTTTTCAACTTGCAGTCGGTGGCACAAAGCGGCAATATCAGACGTGTCATAGGTGTAACCACCATCGGATTTAACAACAGTTAGAGGATTTAAACCTTCTTTGAGTGGGAACATCACATATCTTCCTTCTTCATATACTAGTAGGTTTTTCTGCTTCAGATCTTCAACTATTTTTTTCATAGAATCCTGGTAAAAAGACTCACCACGTTCAGTAATTTTCATATCAAGGCGATCATATATCTTTTGAAATTCTGAAAAAGAAAATTATAATTCAAAGTGGCTACGCTGAAAAAATGATTCACATTATTTGTCGTAGTTAAACGACTAGTCAGAGATGTCATCTCTGACTAGTCAAATTGGAATCATAATTATTTTTCAGGATATTATCATGATTGCCCCCATAGGAGCGATCTAGTAAAGAAGGAACCTTAGCCCCTAATAACCGAAGATTTAAAACACATTTGAAAAAAAACTGTCAAGGGAAGTAGAATCGCCATTTTTAGCTGATTCAGGAATGGTAACTATGGTTAGTTGCAAAAACAATTTTTTGAAAATTTCGAGAAATAGCCTGACACCCCACACAATAAGGTCGGATCGAAAGAAAAAACTGCGCCATTGGAATTAGCATAACCAAAAATCCCTATAAGGAGAATTACAGTCCCCCCACCCTCTTGAACAACAAGAAAATTCACATTTTTGCATGGGAAGCAGTGACGTGTCTCACTTTCTTTCTTTCTTTTTTTTGCCGCTAGTGGGGCGCTAAAACTTCAAAGAAAGATGTTGAAGGGTTCACTTGAAAAGAAATCCCCATATTTAGCGATTTTTGCAGGTAGTAAAACATAGTATTAAAAATCATATACAATTCTTGATATTGACATTAAATTAAGGCATTAGCAATACCCGAGCGAGCCCGGGTGTTGTTCTATGATAGAATGAAAATGTTGGGATGTTAATGGAAATTGACAGAATGGAAATAGGATGATAGAATGGAAATGGAACAGAATGTTCTAGGATAGAATTGAAGGATATATAAGCAGAGAAGTGGCCTAACAACCCATATCCCCTCCCAGCATTTCACAATTTTAATGATTTTCTTATAATATCCTATATTTTTTCATGTACTTCTCTGGTTTTTTTTAACCACCCCCCCCCCTCTGAAATAAATCAGCAAAAAGTCAGAACATTAGTCAGAATCATAGCCATAGCCGGGTAAGGCTCTTTAGTAAAGGCACAAAAGAGAGCGAACTTTTTAAATACCTTTTAGGATGCCCCCCCCCCCCCAAAAAAAATCTTCAAAAACAAGGCTCAGTTGAAATGCAGACATTTATCAATACAGACCAGCACCCCCCCCCCCCCAAAAAAAAAAAACAAACAAACATGGAAACATGGAAGTCCTGCTCAGATAGCTCGATTCTGTAATGAATTGTTAGCAGCAGTAGTAATCGTGACATAGTAGTAATTATAATTTTCCATGGGGGAGCTACAGAAAATAAAAAAAAAACACATAAAAAATTTGTTTAAATTCATCTTTCCTACGTTTTTACGAGTCGGACAAACATTTCGGGGGGGGGGGTCAAAACCCCTAATGCCCGGATACGGCCTTGAATCTGAGGCTAACACAGCAGTACACGTAGCGCCAAAGTTAATTTTTTTTTTTCACGCTGATCTGCTTGAAAATTCCAGGGTATTTTCAATGCCTAGGAATGCCCTGAAATGCCCTGTTCAATGCACTGAAAATACAAGGGAAACTTTTATTCAGACCGAAACATAAGGAAACGAATCCGGTTCCATTGGTAAACCCAGATCGGATCGACATAAAAAAAAAAAAACAACAAAAAACTGCACCATTGGAATTACCGCAGCCAAAAATGTAATTAAAGAGAATTACAGTCCCCTCCCCCTCTTGAACAGCAAGAAAAGTCACATTTTCGCATGGGAAGCAGTGATGTGTATCGCTTTTTCTTTCTTTGCCGCTAGTGGGGATGCCTAAACATTAAGGAGAAATGTTTAAGGGTTCGCTTGAAGGGTTCAAAGGTTTTGAAAGGGTTCCTAAAACCCCAGATCGGATCGAAATAAAAAAAAAAACCGCGTCACTGGAATCACCACAGCCAAAAATCTCATTAAAGGGAATTAATGCCCCCTTCCCTTTCCTGAACAATAAGAAAAGTACATTTTCGCATGGGAAGCAGTGATGTATATCGCTTTTTCTTTCTTTGCCGCTAGTGGGGGTGTCTAAACATCAAGGAGATATTTTTAAGGGTTCACTTGAGAGGAAATCGCTATATTTAGCGCCTTTTGAGCTAGCCCGGGTATTGCTCTAGGATATACAATGAAAGGGTAGTGGCCTTACGACCCATATCTCCTCCCAACATTTCACTATTTTAATGGTTTTCCCTCCATTAATTGAAGAGTTGAATACTGAGAAGCTCAATTGTCAAAAAGAGACAATACAACAAACCAGGACGACTAAAATGCTATAGCAAGCTAATGATCACGTAACCCACCATCTCCGGCTCTCAACGTTAAGCGCTGATAACAAGAGAGGCGGCGATTGATGTGGTTGACTATGTGCCTCCCTAATTTATTTTGCCCATCCCCATAAATCTTTGTAAATACCTTAATTGGACCGTGTTTTACTGAAATTTTCTTTCTTTATATTTTCATTGAAGAATGTCAAATTTGATCCCTCACCCCCTGGATTTGAAAAAAAATCCACCTCCTCAAAATTTTGTGAACTGCCACAGGTGGGAAAGCATTCGAAAGTTTTTTTTTCAAATTGCGCATTTAGAGGAAACCCCCTATGAACATCAGTAGGGGGCAATGACTTGGGGAAACAAAATTTCACAAAACATCATGAAAAAATAAGAGATATTACCCTCTCAAGCTCCAAAAAAATATCCCGGTAGTACTTGTTCACGTCCTAGCTATTTGAATTTGCTGGTGACACAGTTAACCCCCTCCAGCTTTTTTCCTGGTAGGAAAGTGAAAGTAATATTTTGTGTTAAACAAAATCAGCAATAAGAAGGGTACTATCACTACGCAGTGCTTATATTCAGGCTTAATTCAACTGAAGGGGGGACAAAGATTAATTTATATTTGCTCCCTCCCCAGACCACCGTCTATATTTACCTGCATTTTAACAAAAAGTTAAAACATGTCAGCGTAAAAATATGCTATTTGATACATTAGGTACCTGTCTCCCTCCCCACTACGTAGCAAACCACTTATACTCCTCCCTAATTTTGATGCAAAATCCCCCCCCCCCTGGAAATTATGCCTGAAAAATTTCTCCTTAGCATACTTTAATTTGAAAAGACTTATTTTTTATTTAAGTTCTAATCATTTTCCAGGTCATGGCGGATATCTTCACACGTGGAATATTTTTCCCAAATCCCCCCCTCATAGAGAAAATTTCTCCCGAACAAAATTTCCTCTTGGAGGATTTTTCCCGACAATAGTTCTTCCATGGAACATTTCTCCCGGTGATAATTCACCCATGGAGAATTTGTCTCTCGGATAATCCCACCCCCACAGAAAAATTGCCGAGAGAATTTCAACCCCATTGAAAATTTTTCGGGACAATTGCCCCAGAACATCCCCAAACATAAAATGGAGTCGCCAAAGAGAAAGTAAAACGATTAAAACGTATTTTGTATATGAATTCTGGCAAATTTTACCCCGTGTTAAACTACCTCTGGAAAGTTCACCCCCTGGAAACTTCCCTTCCAACGAAAAATCTTCCCGATAGAAAATATCTCTCCCCCAAAGAAAATCTGCCAACACCCCCCCCCCCCCCCCCCCCCGAAAAAATATCTGGATAGTTCTCAACAACCAATACTATATGTAAACAACGGGAGAAGTTAATAGCTTTAAGCCCTTATCCCGGGTCGTTTGGTGGGTCAAGTAATCATCATAGACATAGTTATTAGATCTTTTGAGTATGTTTAACAAAATAGCAATCTAAAAATTTGGGTCTGACTTGGGGGAAAAAGGGGTGTAGGAGAGGGCTAGGTGCCCTCCAGTATTTTTAATCACTTAAAAAGGCAACTAGAACTTTTGATTTCCGACCAAATAAGCGCTCTTCAGTTCTTCTAGGCCCGCTGGTTCAACAGGATCCGCCCTGGAACCCCCCCCCCCCCCCCACAAAATACAACTAAAAATACAAAATACAAAATGTAAAAATACAAGTTTCACATGCCTGTACACTATTTATAAGAATGGGGATCCATTTCCTGTACCAGCATTAAATTAAGTAGAATTCATATGAAGATGAAGATCAGGAGTGTAATTTACTATGGGGCAGAGGGACAGCTGTCCCCTCCAGCTGAAATTTAGCGTCTTCGAAAATCTTGTCAAGACTAAGATAGGCGTACATAATTCAAGCACCCACAGAAAAATCAGTTTTCTTTAGTATACCTTATGCCTTTATGCTACTATATAGCTTATTTTTCATTTTTCACTATCATTTTCACTTGGCTTGGGAAAATCTGC
This sequence comes from Artemia sp. Qi Xiang Cuo, assembly GCF_049724085.1. Classification (NCBI taxonomy): domain Eukaryota; kingdom Metazoa; phylum Arthropoda; class Branchiopoda; order Anostraca; family Artemiidae; genus Artemia; species Artemia sp. Qi Xiang Cuo. Next base: position 13,560,580 of record NC_142797.1, on the reverse strand, counting down.
TCCAACTTTGCCCCCCACCCCCTCCAGGATTTTGATGAAATTACCCCACTAAAGAAGAGGTGTTTTCAGGTAAATTTGCAATTAACTCCATCTGATGTGATATCTGGATGCAAACCGAAGTCGTTGGGCTAGTGCCATTGAAAATGAGGAAAAGACATCATATGAATTCTTAAATAAAAAGTATCACGGTTGCAGCGATAGATGCAAACTAGTAAAAGACAAAGATAGTAAAAAAGAACAAACCTGAAACCCCATAAAATAGTGTGGGATAAAAACACGTTGTAGACCATTAGGATTGCCTTGGCCGAAAATACCCCTATTCAGGAAATTTAGTCCCTTAGCTTGAAAAACGAGGAAAATCTCATTTTTTGCACGGGAAGCAAATTTTTTTCTTTGCTTCGTTAGTTCTCTGCTGTGTAACAAACAAAAACACAATTCGTTTATAATATCTGGCTGGTTTTAAAGCTTAATACTACCGAAATAAATATGAAAATGATTCCAAAACAATATAATCAGCAAACAATAATACAAGGAAAATAAGCAAACTGGTATATATAGTCTAGGGCTGTATTCAGGGTTCTAGCATTAGCCAGAAACTTTTCTTAGGGAAAGGAGAGATCTTAGGAGGGGGGGGGGGCCAAATGCCTCCCCTGCCTCATATACATGGCCTTGGTCATTTCCATTTTCATTGTTCATAATTTATTTCAGCATTAGTGTGCTTTTTAAGAGCAAAACTGATAGTGCAATTATACAATTTTTTTCGACCCACGGAGGCAAATCCCAAATTGGATTTGGATGTGACACAACCATGGGGCTAGTCAAAATAACCGAAAAAAAACTACCAGACCTGTAAATGACCTGTAATGACCCAGGCAATACATGTAACAAAAAGACTGTCATATCAAACAGACTATCATATCAGTAAAAAAAGACTGCTGAAAAAGTAAAACAGCAAAAAGATGACCAGATACAACCATTGGAACAGACAATGTAATAGCAAATAGACTACCAGACCTGTAAATTACACGTAATTAACCAGACCAGACCTGTAACTAAAAGACTACCAGACCAAAAAGACTACCAGACCTGTAAAAAAAGACTACCAGACACAACCAAGGGGGCAGTCAAGGTAACAACAAAAACGCTACCAGACCTTTAAATAACCTGTAATTATCCAGACCAGACCCGTAACAAAAAGACTACCAGACCAAAAAGACTACACGGACTACCAGACACAACCATGGGGTCAGTCAAGGTAACAACCAAAAGACTACCAGACCTCAACACACGGCCCGAATACATACTGAAATAAAAGAAAGTAAGCCTAGTGTTAATTACCTTTCCTAGAGGTATCACAGATAAGTTGCCACCGTTTAGTTTGGTCTAGGTCATGCGCCTGTAATTCTACTACAGCAGCATAGGCTCTTTTCTTGAATTCACCATCTTCATCAAAACGTTTCTTCGATTCCTAAAATTATTTTATTGTATTGTTAATCAGCAGTTTTAGTTTTTGCGGTTTAGCATTAGAAAAGTTTAAGCATTAGAGAAGGGGTGATTAAAATGTAACAGATGGTAGCACAATAAGATGAAATATCATTTAGGGACGGATTTTTAAGGACAAAGAGCGTTGTCAAATGTAATCAGTTAGTTCTGCTTAGTTATTTTCACGGTTAAACGTGGCAACACTGAGGAAGATCTAGTAATGCCCTAAAGCTTCATGATTTTGGAACAACCAGAACAAAATCCTTAGGAAACTGTGGTTTTCAAAGTATCAGCGGATCTAATCTAAGTAGATATGATTAGTACCTAAGTTACAATTAGTAGATGTAAAATAAGAGTTATATATAGTTAGTATATAAGACATTCATAGTACATGCTTATTAGTATACACTTAGAATTCATTAGTATATGCTTAGAATTAGTAGAATTAGTATATAATTGGGAAATATATTAGTATAATTTAGTAATAAGGGTTATATATAAGTAATAGAATATAATGAGGTATAAGGTATAATTAGTAGATTTAATTGGCTAAGTAGATTTAAATATAAGCAGATCTAAAATATGTCAAGGGATCAAATCTTGTTTTAGCTTGATGTCCATAGTAATCCTACGGTAGCAATGGATTATTGCTCTACTTGGCAATTCAAGGTCCAGGCATAGGCCCCCGCTGCCGTGAGGCTGGGCGGCAGGCTTACTATTTGTCCTAGTCAAAAAGACCCAGCAACTAAAACACCGATTCGATGCCTATGCACCAGCAATGGCTTTTGAGTATCTCTATCCTTTTTTTTATCCTTGGCAATTTAAAATTTATAGCTCCCTGAAAAGCCACAAAAATAAAATGTTCTACTTTTTAATGCATTATAAGATCTAACCTGCATTCGTACGGGTGTTTTTTTTTTTTAATGTTTTAAAGATGCCATATATATGATGCCAATAGCCATATAATAACTTAATATATCAATGATATCTTGCGTATGATGAATGCCATGCATTTTAATGGATGTTTATTTGAAGATTTGATCTTTAGAAATTTGATCATCTAAACCAAGAAAATTAGATAAAATCATTTAGATTAGATAATATCGTTAAAAAGTAATTTTTTCCTTGCAAAGCATAAGGTTTACATTTCCAGCTTTCCGTTGGTAAAAATATAAGCTCGTAAAATATAATCTTGGAAAATTGTATAAAAACGGCGAAAACAACTTTCCACTAATAAAAACCAGCCAATAGCCATATATATGACGATAGCCATATTTATGACGAACACCATGCATGTTAATAAGTTTTATTTATAGATTGGAGCTTAGAAATCTGATCATCCAACAAGTATAAAAAGAAAGTAAAAAGACGCTGGATGAAAAAATCAAGAAAACCTTATACAATAGCGTTAAATACAAAGTATTGCCTATAATTCCTCTTTTCGAAAGGAGGGAGGGTATTCCTAGACATAGTATGGCTGTACTATGTGCTTACTTTTCTGCCCAATGATTGGACAACTATTTTAGACAAACTTCTCACAAATAATGTTTGTAAATTATTTCCTAGCTGCTAAATTGGAGGGAAGTGCTTTGGACGGGTAATAATTTTTGTTACAAAAACTTGTCAATGATTTTCCATAAGCGCGATTTTCGAGTTTTTCATTTGAAAAAAATCCTTATAAGCACAAACACGTCAGGTTTAAAATTCGAATAATAATTAAAGGACACTGTGGGTTCTCTAAAGCTAAATGATTTGATGACAAAAAAGTCAGGTCCCGCAAAAGAAAAACAACAAGGAACATTGCAACTCTGTCTTCCAACATACATCACCAGCATCAAGAATAGCTTCAAGACCTACGGGATACCCGATACATTCTTTTTAAATTGCAGGACTGGACATTTGTGTTGATCATTTAAAATTGATCAACTATTACAAGACATAGCAACACTGTCCTCCAACACACATCACCATTATCAAGAATGGATTTAAGACACACTTAATACCCGATTCCTTTTTTTTTACCTTTACAGGACAGACCCATTAGGCATCTGTGTAGAATACTTAAATACATTGAGCGTTATTACACACACAGTGCAACACTGTCTTCCAACATACGTCACCATCATCAAGAATAGCTTCAATGTAAGCTTAACACACGATGCTTTTCTTTACTATTACAAGGTATACTCATGGGTCAACTGTTTTGATAACTTAAATACATCAATCGTTTATTACACAGACATGACAACACTGTTTTTCAACATACATCACCATTATCAAAAGGAGCTCATAGGCACGCCTGATGCACAACACATTCTTTTGACATTGGACATTGGACATTGGACATTGGACTGACCTTTTGAACATCTGTACTGTTCACCTTTTGTCTGTGATTATTTGAAAAAAAACTACGTTTTCTAAAGAGTTAAAGAGGCTGAGTTACAAGGTCGAACCTTAAAACGTACAGGGATTAGGAGGCATAGTTGGGGGGCTGCCGCCCCCCAAACCCAACGCTTTCGCAGCCTTTAAAAAAAAAAGTGTTTTAAACTGAAAGTAAGGAGCGACATTAAATCTTAAAAAGAACAGAAATTATTCCGTATATGAAAGGGGCTGTGCCTTCCTCAACGCCTCGCTATTTACTCTAAAGTTTGAATTTCTCACAACTATTTTTTTAAAACAATAAAAACTTCCGCGTAAAGAGCGCGGCGTTGAGGAGGGCACAGCCCCTTTCATATACGGAATAATTTCTGTTCGTTTTAAGTTTTAATGTCGCTCCTTACTTTCAGTTTAAAACACTTTTTTTTTTAAAGGCTGCGAAAGCGTTGGGTTTGGGGGGCGGCAGCCCCCCAACTATGCCTCCTAATCCCTGTACGTTTTAAGGTTCAACCTTGTAACTCAGCCTCTTTAACCCTTTAGAAAACGTAGTTTTTTTCAAATAATTTCTGCACGTTTTTGTACAGTTTTTTTACTTATTATTGCTTGACTAACTGTTAGCTGATTTGACAGCTTGCGGGCTTGCGGGCTCTTATAGGAAAACGATCCCGCGTTTTCGCGGGCTCTTATAGGGAAACGATAAGAGCCCGCTTATAGCGGGTTCTTATAGGAAAACGAGGTTTTTCGTAAATGTAAATTCGGGGGATAATTTTTTCGATCTGAAAATATCAAAAGGCCCTAACAGGTCGAATTCTGCTTCGAATGAGTCCTCATTCACCCGGATCAGTTGCCAACTGTGGCCTGTAGGCGTGGATAAGAAAAAAAAAGAAATGATGAATTTTAAGTGGCTATATTTGGTTTTTTGAAAACAGGGAAGGAGTGATCGGATTGAGCTGAAATTTCGAGGATAAGCTCCCGGGCCCAATCTGACAACGTTAAAGGGGGGCTGTGGTGGGAGGGTCGAAACTTCCGGCCCAGTTTACCCCATGAAGATAAAGTCGGAGGAGGATGAAATTTTGCAAGTTTCTTAGTTTGAGCTTGTGATACAAAATGCGATTAACGAAGTCTCTCTGCGACCTCTAGGACCTGAAATCGATTAACATATTGGTGGGTCGCCTCTTTATAGAGGCACAAGTGTGCCTCCTTGATTTAAACCTACTTCTTGTAGATTAGGTAGAAAAAACGTCAAACCTTATAAAACGCTTGCAAATCCCCAATAGGCAGCGGATTTTTCAGATAGTCAGGATACTTGTCATTTAAATGTGCAAGCAGCATCCCAAATTGAGTGCCCCAATCTCCAACGTGATTTAATCTTACAACATCATGGCCGAGATATTCCAACAACCTTGCTAAACTATCTCCAATGATGGTGGATCTAAAGAGCAAATAAAGATATATTAACACAAATTAGGATGCATCATTTTTTTTACACGTTTTTGTCTTATTTTGAGTCTATTATTTTATTTTGATATAACTAGAATGGTTTTATGTACTAGTCAGTTTATATATTTATGAGTAAAATAAAATTATAACAATAATATTCATTATTGCATACCGCCTAAAGTTTGGATCTGAATTCAAGTCCTAAATTTATTTGGATTCAAACTTAAAATTTTCTTAAAATAGACATATTCTTTTACTTTTAAACCATTTTCATTATTATAAAACAATTGGGGCTGGGTTGGTATGCAAAACGAGGGCTAGCTGAAATAAAAAATATACACAAATATACATACTGTCCCCTTTTGGTACAATATGTACTTTTATGTTCGGTGCAGCGTCAAGCAAAAGTTAAGAAAAAGTAAAAAAGACACCAAAAAACAACAATTTTTATTTAGGTTTTTGTAACCAACTTAATGTTCTGGGTTGGTGAAACTAGATGGCCTTAGCTCCTGTCTTATGAGTTTAATTTTGTTTTCTGAAGTTCGTTTTGTTTCCTCTAACTAAACTTGAGCCTCCTCTTTTATGAGCTTCCTTCCCTCTCTTGAGCTACCGACACCCTTCTTTGTACCGAAAACCAAAGGCCGTATCTCATATTTTCATACCTATACCAAGTTAGAAAAACAAGGTTCAAAAACCTACTTTATTTATTTCAGACTCTAAACTGAAAAACGGATAAGATATCATTTTGCGGGAGAGATGACTGTAGCCTACTACGGTGCATTATGTAGGGCCAAATTTTCCGACTTTTATGATGCGATCCTTCAGATGAATATGAAGGGGTATTTAAATGCCACCCTTCATTTGGAAGAATACATTTGGACTAAGGTTACAAAGTGAACTTCAAGGGGAAAATAGCTCTTGTCACAGATATATTTTAGTCTGAAATAAAAAAAAATCAGTATGTTTTCAGCAAAATAAAGCGCGAAATAAAATAAACGATAAAGAAAAAGATTTATTTGTATCATAGGCAGCGCGCTAGCCCTGCCTAAGTAAAGAACGATGTGGGCACAGTGGGTTTTTTTTTTGATTTTTCTCCATACCCGGCCACTTCGTATTGAAGGAGATGTCGTAGGAACTTCAAAAAGGGCTCATTCGATTGGAAATTGGAGTGGCTAGTGCCCTTTTTAATAGTGAAAAGTGATTGGAGGGCAACTAGCCCCCCCCCCCACGCCCATAATTCCCCCAAACACATCCAATAAAAATTTTGAGATTGCCATTTTGTTCAGCGTAGTTGATTTCCGGATATAAAATATATTTTAGAGGAGGACACTGCCCCATAACCCTAAGTGCAAGGGTTTTAAGTTATGCCTTGGGGGCATATAAGGTTTTTATAGAAGGCGTTGTCGTAGAAACTTCAAAACAGGCTCATTCGATTGAAAATTCAAAGGGCTAGTACCCTTTTTGATAGTCGAAAGTGATTGGAGGGCAACTAGCCCTCCCCACGCCCATCATTCGCCCAAACACATCCAATAAAAATTTTGAGATAGCCATTTTGTTCAGCGTAGTTGATTTCCAGATAGAAAATATGGTTTTGAGGAGGACACTCCCCCACAACCGTCAGAGCAAGGGTTTTAAGTTATACCCTGGGGGTATATAAGGTTTTTTATAGAAGGAGTTGTAGAAACTTCAGAAAATGCTCATTCGATTGAAAATTCAAAGAGCTAGTGCCCTTTTTAATAGTCAAAAGTGATTGGGGGCAACTCGCCCCCACCCCCCACGCCCATCATTTCCCCAAACACATCCAATTAAAACTTTGAGATAGTCATTTTGTTCAGCGTAGTTGATTTCCAAATATAAAATATTTTTTTGAGGGGGGCACTCCCCCCACAGCCCTCAGGGCAAGGGGCTTAAGTTATGCCCTGGGGCATATAATGTTTTTAGAGATGGCGTTGTCGTATAAATATCAAAAGAAGCTCTAAAAAAAAAACTCTAAAAACCCTTTTGGAAATTCAACGGAGTAATGCCCTCTTCAATTGACGGCCGTGTTTGGAGGGCAACTCGCCCCTCCCCCCAGGCCCATCATTCCCCCCCACACATCCAATCAAAATTTTGAGATAGCCATTTTGTTCAGCGTAGTTGATTTCCAGATAGAAAACATATTTTTGGGGAGGACACTCCCCCACAACCCTCGGGGTAAGGATTATAAGTTATGCCCTGGGGGCATATAAGGTTTTTATTGAAATCTTTGTCGTAGAAACTTGAAAAAGGGCTAATTCGATTTGAAATTCGTAGAGCTAGCACCCATTTTAATGGTCGAAAGTGATTTTAGGGCAACTAACCCCCCTGTCACGCCCACCTTTTCCCCAAACACATCCAATAAATAATTTAGATAGCCATTTTATTCAACGTAGTTGAAAGTATTGGAAATTAGGTCTTTAAGGATGACAACCCCTCCCCCCACAGCCCTCAGGGCATGGGTTGTAAGTTATGCCCTGGGGGCATATAAAGTTTTTTTTTGAAAGCGTTGTTGAAGAAACTTCAAAAGGGCTCATTCAATCGGAAATTGCAAGGCCTAGTGCCTTTTTTAATAATTGAAAGTGATTGGATAGTGACTAACGCCCCTCTCACGCCCACCATTTTCGCAAACAAATCGAATTAAAATTTTGAGATATCCATTATGTTTAACGTAGTTGAGGGTTCTGGAAATTAGGTCTTTTAGGATGATAACCCCCTCAGAGCCCTCAGTGCAAGGGTTGTAAGTTATGCCCTGGGGCATATAAAGTTTTTATTGAAAGCGCTGTTGTAGAAACTTCAAAACGGCTCATTCAATTGGAAATTGAAAGGGCTAGAAAGGGCCTTTTTTAATAGTTGAAAGTGATTGGATAGCGACTAACGCCCCTCTCAAGTCCACCATTTTCCAAAACACATCCAATCAAAATTTTGAGATATCTATTTTGTTTAACATTCTGGAAATTAGGTCTTTTAGGATGACAACCCCCTCAGAGCCCTCAGTGCAAGGTTTGTAAGTTATGCCCTGGGGGCATATAAGGTTTATACAGAAAGTTGTTGCATAAATAATAGGCAGCGCGATCGCGCTGCCTAAGTAAAGAACGGGGACACTCGCGAACGAGACAAGAGACGGGGACTAAGTAAAGAGGAGGACATTTCCCAACAGTCTTCAGGGCAAGGGTTTCAAGTTATGCCCTGGGGGCACATAAGAACGATTTTGGCACAATGTATTGTTTATTAATTTTTTTTCTTTAGAGCAGGGCAATTCGTATCAAAGAAGTTGTTGTAGAAACTTCGAAAAACGGTCATTCAATTGGAAATTGGAGTGGCTTGTGCCCTTTTTAATAGTCAAAAGCGATTGGAAGTTGACTAAAACCCCTTCCACGCCCACCATTTCCCGAAACACATCCAATCAAAATTTTGAGATAGCCATTTTGTTCAGCGTAGTTGATTTCCAGATAGAAATTATGATTTTGAGGACAGTCCCCCTTAGGACAAAGGTTGTAAGTTATGCCCTGGGGCTTATAAGGTTTTTATTGAAATCTTTGTCGTAGAAACTTGAAAAAGGGCTCATTCGATTTGAAATTTAAAGAGCTAGTAATCATTTTAATAATAGAAAGAGATTTGAGGGCAACTAACCCCCCTCTCCCGCCCACATTTTCCCCAAACACATCCAATAAAAATTTTTAGATAGCCATTTTATTCAACGTAGTTGAAAGATTTATAAATTAGGTCTTTAATGATGAAAATTCCTCCCCCCACAGCCCTCACGGCAAGGGTCGTAAGTTATACCCTGGGGGCATATAAAGTTTTTATTTAAACCGCTGTCGTATAAACTTTAAAAGGGCTCATTTAATTGGAAATTGAGAGAGCTTGTGCCTTTTTTAATAGTTGAAAGTGACTGGATAGCGACTAACGCCCCTCTCATGCATACCATTTTCGCAAACACATCGAATTAAAATTTTGAAATATCCATTTTTTTCAACATAGTTGAAAGTTCTGGAAATTAGGTCTTTTAGGATGATAATCCCCTCAGAGCCCTCAGTGCAAGGGTTGTAAGTTATGCCCTGGGGCACATAAAGTTTATATTGAAAGCGCTGTTGTAGAAACTTCAAAAGAGCACATTCAATTGGAAATTGAAAGGGCTAGTGCCTTTTTTAATAGTTGAAAGTGATTGGATAGCGACTAACGCCCCTCTCACACCCACCATTTCCCAAAACACATCCAATCAAAATTTTGAGATGCCCATTTTGTTCAACATAGTTGAACGTTCTGGAAATTAGGTCTTTTAGGATGATAACCCCTCAGAGCCCTCTTAAGAGTCCCCTTAAAGCCCTTCGCGCTGCCTAAGTAAAGAACGGGGACACTCGAGAACAAGACAAGAAACGGGGACTAAGTAAAGAGGAGGACACTCCCCCACAGTCCTCAGGGCAAGGGTTTTAAGTTATGCCCTGAGGGCACATAAAAACGATGTTGGCACAACGTATTATTTATTAACTTTTTCCTTTAGAGCAGGGCACTGCGTATCAAAGAAGTTGTTGTAGAAACTTCGAAAAGCGCTCCTTCAATTGGAAATTGGAGTGGCTTGTGCCCTTTTAAATAGTCGAAAGTGATTAGAAGTTGACTAACACCCCTTCCAAGCCCACCATTTCCCGAAACACATCCAATCGAAATTTTGAGAATGCCATTTTGTTCTGCGTAGTTGATTTCCAAATATAAATGATGTTTTGAGGACAGTCCCCCTTAGGGCAAAGGTTGTAAGCTATGCCCAGGGGGCCTATAAGGTTTTTAATAGAAGGCGTTCAAAGGCAGCTTAAAATGAGATGTTGTCGTAGAAAGTTTAAAAAAGGTTCAGTCGATTGGAAATTCAAAGGGCTAGTGTCCTTTTAATTAGTCGAAAGTTATTAGAGGGCAACTAACCTGCCTCTCACGCCCACCTTTTCCCCAAACACATCTAATCAAAACTTAGAGATAGCCATTTTATTCAACGTAGTTTCAAGTTCGGGAAATTAGGTCTTTGAGGATGACAACCCCCCTCCCACAGCCCTCAGGGCAAGGGTTGTAATTTATGCCCAGAGGGCATATAAGGTTTTTATATAAGGTGCTGTTGTAGAAACTTCAAAAAGGGCTCATTCGAATGGAAATTGAAATGGCTAGTGCCCTTTTTAATAGTCGAAAGTGATTGGAAGGCAACTAACACCCCTTTCATGCCCACAATTTCTCCAAACACATCCAATAAAAATTTTGAGATAGCCATTTTGTTCCACGCAGTTCAAACTTCAGGAAATTATATCTTTGAGCAGGACACTCTCCCCACAGTCTTCAGGGCAAGGGTTAGAAAGAGTAAGGGGTTAGCAAAACAGTTAACAGAAAAAATACAAACAAGTTCAATTTTTGAGATACAAAAATTTCTTCCCAATTAGCGCAAGTTTCCCTTTCGCTTAAGACATAAGGTGCATTCATACTACGGATGTTTTTTTACGCTACGTGATTAAGTTACGTTACATTAAGCATAACTTTTAAAACTTAAAAAAGCCTTTTCGCACCAGACTAGCGCAAAATCCATAAAACCATCACAGTCATCATCTAAATCATCACAATCATCATTAGCAAACTATTCAAAATTAAAAATATGGAATAGAGTTGGAAATTCGAGCTCAAATCAAGCGTGAAAGGCTTTCTATGAGAAGTTTACTACTTATTACTTCAAACTTTGTTGATTGCTTATCCAGAAGTTCCATTTTACTGCTACTATGTTGACTATTCCGTAATATGACTTAAACTTACGTAACGTCAAATTATATAACGTCAAATCAATTCTAATTGGAACTGCCAACACTACTGAAAAAAATTACTCTACAAGATTATATAACGCAACGTAAAGTCTTACATAACGCTAATGTGAAAGGTTTTATGGCATTGTGTGAAAGCACCAATAAATCCGCTTTTGAAGCCAAGAGCGGATCCAGAATTTTTGTTCGGTTTACCCAATTTTTTCCCGTGGACTTTGTCTAACATCCTGCGCAAGCTGATCAGAACCGTTTACCCACAAAATGCAATAGGATTTAGTGTGGGAGCATATTTTTTTTCAGGTAAGGTTTTGTCTTTACATGTATTTTTTAGACTAATTTTCGACTCGGTCAAATTTTTTTTTTTTTTTTTTTGGGGGGGGGGGGGGTAAAACCGGGTAACCCCCCCCCCCTGGATAAAGCCTTGTTTGAAGCATAATAAGTCGCTTTCAACAAAGGCGCAAAAAACACCCACGGTTTGGTCTTTAGCCTGATTGTACTACAAAATCAGTGCGAGGGGTGAGCAAAGTGTTGTCAACAAACCATCACTGTACAAGATTGTTAAGTGATATAGAGAGTGTACGAGGGAATATATTCCTCTCATCAGTAAATGTTCGATAAATTTTGGTAAATTGGTAAATATTGCTAAACGTTGGTCTCCTTCCTTCTATGAGGATCCAAATCTCCAAACTGCTTCTGGTAAAAATATAGGGAGAATTTGAGATTAAACAGAAAGAAATATTTTTACTAATAACAAACAGACATTAAATAAAAAACAGACATAAATTAAATTGAAAAACAATTTATTTTGAATTAAAAAAGCAGTTAATACCGAAAACAATCAGAAACAATTATAAATATGAAAGGGGTAAAAAGAGAATCAAGATACAGACAATCTTTGGAAACTGAAGAGACTGTGAAATATTGCAAAGTAGTTCAGGAGCGTATGAGGGGTTGGATTTTATGAATATAAATATCAATAATCAGTGGTTTAATATAAATTTAAAAATTAAAATTAAAACAAATTTTATTAATTAAAAAGAGCGTTACAACTGAAAATGAAAATAAATAAACATAAATACGAAAGGGATGAACCAACACACAACTTTTGGAAGACTTAAGAGACTGGCGTGATGACTAAAGTGAGTAAGGAGAAGAGAGACTGGTAGAAATCAGTCTGATAGATTTCTATCAGTCCATGAACTATGAATGAACTATTGGTGGCAATGAACTATTTGAACCAATCAATTGTTTTCTCAATAACATCCAATAAAATAGATCATCAAATTACTTCTTAGTAACGTCTCTCTTCTCAAATTAAAGGAAAGCTTTTTCAAATCAAAAAACAACGTTAAATTTGAAAAGGAAAAGAATCATGTATATGAGATAATGAGGATTAACATACAAACTTTGGAAGGTTGAACAGACTGAACAAGACTACGAAGCAATGTAGAGGATGTTGAGGGGTACATTTCATGAATCAGTAGAATATCGATAAACATTGGCCTAACACGATTTCAGATAACGCACTTTTAAGGTGAACAAACTTAGTTCATAGTTTTAATAACGATCAAGCATTAAATAAAAAACAAACATGAAATTAAATTTTTTAAAAAGTTTTATTTAATTAAAAAACAACGTTAAAACAGAAAAGGAAAAGAAATAATCATATATACGAAAGGGATAATACGAGGACCAACATACAAACTTAGGAAGACTTTTTAAGACTGCGAAATGGTGTAGATGGTGTTTAGGGGATATACTCAATAAATCGGTAGATGCTGGTGTAACACCTTTTTTCTATTAGGAATAGCACAAATTTTAAACTCAAGCACGTGATTGGTGCCTGTTTCCAGACACCAGCTCCAAAAATTTGAGATCGACTTTGGAGACGTTCAGAAGTGAAAAACACTCTGAGGAAAGGAAATTCAGTTTCACATCCTACATTACTTATACAAACTTATTGAGTTAATAGCTAAACCTTCTATTTTATATCTCTTACAGTAAAGTCGTCATGACTGAAATTTTTGTTTTGTTTTTAATATCGAGGCATAAAAGTTTGATAATTTAATTAAAGCATCCGATTTTTGTGAGAATATTTTTCCAAGTAAGTTAGAAAAATTGTGGCACGAAAATTATAGATGTACACATCTGTGTACATCTATTGCCATACTTTTTCCTTCTGCGCTTCTCTGGGCAACCAAGCCTTAAGGTGAGTTTCTCCCCCCTTCTTGTAAGACTGGTTCAAAGATTTTCTGTCCAAGACAAATTAAAGAATTAAGGTTCTTAAGTGCACTATCTGTATGTCTTTGACCCATTACCAGGTATCTCTTTCGAACTTGCCTCAAATGGGCCTGCATGCATCTTCTTTTCAATGTTGGGAGAGGAAAACTCAATAACGATCTTTTTCTTACCAACGTTTGATGGACTTACCAATGTTCAAACTTACCTCAAGTGGCCTACGTGCATCTCCTTTGCGATATTGGGAGAGGAAAAGTCAATAACGACCTTTTTCTTGTCAACGTTCGGTGGACTGACACCCTCCAAACACATATTCGCAATTTGACGGACCACAAACTTTTGAGAAAGGGTGATGTTGATGAAACCAGGGCCAGCAATAGACAGTGACTCAATAATTCTATTGGCAGGGATATGTTCGATTAGTGATTTAGCCACTTCAACTGGGGATACCTTGGTGCCGGATTCTTTGAGTATCTGCAAATAAACAACAGATGTATATAAAAGGGATTACTGTATCACACAGGGACTCTTTTTATTTTATCGATCAAGTCAGATGAAAGGGAGCCTTTTATCTGACTTGATAATGTCAAGAAATCTTTTATCCGCTAGGCAGGATTACGCTCAACTCCAGTTGATCCAGAGAAAGGATCGAAATAGGATTTAAAATCTGACAATTCGAGGGGATAGTGATGACTTCCACTGAAAGGAGCGCAGAAGCGTAAGCAATAGACATTAGGAAGAAATTAAGACATTACTCAGGGATAGTACTTAACATAACTGTAGGAGTAGGGCATAGCGATGAACAATTACACACCACTCTTAATCAGCGAAGTGGTTCCATTCCACCTGTTAAGTATATGCTAAAACCGGCTTGAATCATGCAACAGGAAGTGATTTTCTAAAAGGAAGGAGACTTGAAACCCAAAAATAAAACAAGTAATACTATAAGCCCGAAATTTGCACATTCTTTCTGTGAATCAATCTTGGAGTAATCCCACTCCCAATCAACTTAAGTGCAGTGGAGGCGTAAGTACAGTGAAGACCTTCTTGTAGAGTCCTCAAGAGTAGTGGGGATCAATAGCGGTCTACTACAGCTAATTTTAATTACCATTTAGCCATCGGCCATCCTGCCCAGTGTCTGACCATGAGGCACGGTATTTTAAGGAATAAGCTGTCGAAAATGGATGCAATGAAACCAGTAATGGCTACAAAAATCATGCACGGGGGATGTCCCTGGATCTATAAAGTGCCGACCGTGGAGTAAAAAATATTACAGAGAAGAAATTCAAAATGGGAGAATCAATCAATCAATTCATATGAAGTAAATAGAGAAAAAACAACAAAGCTATAGACCCCCGCAAAGGATCTTTGGCCTGTGAGAGTGGAAGGCTAAACATTACGTTAAACAATATTACTAAAATCAAACAGAAGGACAAAATAGAGGGAGGGGGGAAGTGGCCTTGGAGGGAAGTGACCTTGGAGGGAAATGGTCTTGCTGTTGCTGAGTGGTATGCTGTTCTGAGGGTCTAGTGCCGATTGGCTGTTATCCCCTCTCTTTCACATGCACTGTATCACATGCACTAGTTCACATCCACACTCCTGCACTAACGAAAAATATTATTATTTTTCAAATTTTTCTGTCTATCACGGATTTCATTGGAACTATGTATTTGCCTTGAGTTCTACGCATAGGCTCTTCAATGACCTTGCATACACTTGGAACATCAATTTTTCTGTATGCATTATGAATTTGGCAGGAGATACGGACACGGTTCGAGATGTATGAATTTTTGTTTTTCCATTCCACAGTTTTGATAAAGTAGCCTTATTTTTTTAATTAATATTTTTGTGTTTTCTTTGGTCATTTGAAAAACTTTGCCATTTAGTAGAGAATAATTGGGAATAGATTATTTAACTCGTTTTTACTTTGTTTATTTAAGTTCTTCGGACGATTTACTTTCCACTTCAATTTTCGGTTTCTGTCGTACTTGACGAATCAAACGATTTTATTGTCAACCGCCATACATGGTCATGCCGATCGGTGGCAGAGCCTATTACAATCAAATATCTGCATATGTAACTGTAAGTCGAATTTCCGTTGGGCAGAGTGAACATGATTGTCCGCTTAGAAATTCCGTTTTGAGCCTTTTGGGGCATTCCAGGTTCGATAAATTAGTTACTAAAAACTAACTTTGTCGTTCCAGCTGACGCTATGGTAATAGCTGGAACGACTGAAAAGTAACTATGAATTTATTTTTGTCAGGTAACTATTACTAAAGATAGTTACAAGACCTCCTTAGTGCAGTAAATATTCGTTATTATCATGGTCGTTAACACTGTCAGATTGAATATATTGAAAATATTTTAAAAATAATATTGAACATTTATATAATAATATTGAACATGTATTATTACTAAAGATAGTTAACGACCATCTTTAGCGAAGTAAATCGGCTTTTGTGATTTGAGCCTCAACTTTCGTCAGTCCTCCCATAACAATCATAATAATGACCATTAAAACTCGTGACAGATCATTAAGGGTGGCAACATCAGTCCTTAGCATATGAATTCCTGATAGTTATATTATTATATATAACTCTGCCCTTTCGAAACGCCTTATGATCTTGCATATCCGAAAAGCGAAAAATCACAGCCTTAATAATCAATAAGCGATTAAACAAAAAAATAAAAACAAATACAACAGGACAATAAAAGTAAAACATAAAATAGATGGTAAAAATCAACATGAATCAAGTTGAGCAATACCTATGAAATTCCAGTCGCAGTATTGTACTGACCCTCGCCATACCTGCTCCCTAAAGACTTGCGTGTTAAAACTCGTATCTTCAATAACATACAAGTTAAGGATATCTTACGACTTTTAAGAGCTGCAGACATTACACTAGCGGTGCAATTTCCACTATTCAAAATGTCAAAATGTCATTTTTAGGTCACTTGATCCCTTACATAGCCGAAAAGCATGCGTTTTCATATTTTGGGAGGAAGGAGGCTCTGAAGAATCGAGGAAATCCAATGACAGACTTTGTCAGAAATGAACACTTGCAAGGTATGACTTCCAGGTTGCTCTTTCCACACCAGGCTGCCCAGCGGGCACTTCACTGGTTCGGACATCTTCATCAGCTGCATGCTGATACTCCAACTTTGATTTTATGACTTTGACACAATTAATAGCAACTGGAAACGTCCAAGAAGAAGAAAGGAGTCTCAGTGGAATAAGAGTCTCGGGAAATTCCAGGAATTCCAGGAGCTGAAATTCCGCTATCATATGTAGTGGCCCTTGTTGCGGATCATCCCACGTGGAGAAGGCTGACGAGGCTCTCACCACCTCGTTATGAGTATTAAGTGATTAAGTAAGAGGGAAGAGGCTGAGGATCATTCGCACAATTGGCCAAATGCGGCATTTAAGAAATATGGTGACGGTATATTGTTTCCATTGAAC
The DNA here is from genome assembly GCF_049724085.1 of Artemia sp. Qi Xiang Cuo. Classification (NCBI taxonomy): domain Eukaryota; kingdom Metazoa; phylum Arthropoda; class Branchiopoda; order Anostraca; family Artemiidae; genus Artemia; species Artemia sp. Qi Xiang Cuo. The sequence goes on along the minus strand of NC_142797.1, from coordinate 13,543,783 downwards.
TCCAGCAGCAAAACTATATTACGATTCAGCGAAAATCAAAATTATTTCAAAATAATTAAACGTAACTACTAAAAAAACATGTTCCCTTTTACACTATCTTGATCTTACCAAAGCTTTCCCCATTTGAATTTAAACACTTAATAGCTTATTTTATTTAACCTACTGTACGGTTACCTACAATTTACCGTGAGAAGGAGCCATTCCGAACTAAGCAGTTGAAGAACAGCTCTGTAATACACTCAACCTTTGTTTCGAATGGTCTCCCAAATGATATTATCCCTAAAAAGAAGTCTGATGGTTCCTTTAAAAGTAGATTCAACAACCACTAAAGAAAACCTAAATAAGTGATTGAGGAGGGCCATAACTTTTTAGCGGCCTGACGCAAAGATTCTTGTCATAAAAGAAGAATATAGATAATTTCGGAGACCACACTGCCTTTCCATGACGATAAATAAAAGTTCGAATAGGGAGAAAATCCTTTTAATAGACAGTGATGATGATAACAGTGATAGAAATTCACAAAAAATACCTGATATTTCTGGTATTTACTGCTGAGAGTTTTATTGCTGATGACGGTCACTGCATAAGTGAAACAGATACAAAACAAATCTGGGTATTTTACAACTCAAGACATGGAATGAACCTTGTTGTTGAAACCTCTCATCCAATGAACCAGAAACTATTTGTGAACCGGAAGTAATTATAGTTTTTCATACAGTAAGTGTAGTAATAAACATCTTTTGTTTTAATTGCAGTTTATCTGCTGATGACGGTCACTGAATATATGATCAAAATATCCAGAACTTTTTGTATTTGTTTCACTGTCTAATAAAAGAACTTGTATTGGTTCGTGATTAAAGAAGAATTTTCAGGATACGAGACACGATTCAATGTACATTCAGGTTTAATATTTAAATCAGGAATCTTTTTGGCCAAGAAACACCACTGTCCATTTGGGAACAAGTTCGCATTATTTTCGAATCCAGGAAAAATCTGCCAAATCTTTTAGATTTATTTGCAAGAACTACCGTCCTTTTGGGTAAGTGCGTTTTGGCGTGCAAAAAGTTAATGTGGAAGCAAATATCATATGATTTTAGCTTAGGAATTTAATTTCCTAGAGACCAAAAAAAATTACGTTTATAACTAATTCCTCGCGTCGCAACAGTAAACCCTAGCGCATGCACACCTGATACTTATCCATATCGTTCCTAAGCAATATTTGAAAATCTTCAAGTACCAAGTGAAAATATAATCTGATGACTTTAATTAGTTAAGTGGTAATTTACAAAACAATATGTATCTTTTTTTAAAATAGGGAAATACGGAACTTTTAATGAAAAAGACCTCTATATACTATTATGCAGCTTTTGGTAGTAGAGGGCGCCAAATTAAAAAGAAATAAGGAAACCTTTTTGTGTTTCTTGTGGGTAGAGCGATCCGAACCCCCTTAAAAAGGTGTAGATTTTCTTTGAATGTGCGGTTGTCTTTGAGAGTCAACGGACTACTAACGTCTGAATTTTTACGGACGAAGTCCGTATGAAATAGACGACGGACAACTTACGGACGAAGTCGAATTTAAGTAGTGATTTTCGTTTTGACGGTTCGAAATGGTAACACTGAAAAAAGAGTGGAACATTGCCCTAAGAACATTATCATTTTGACCCTGGGTTCCCACATACGTATATGATTATTCACATGCAAATATGATTATTCTGCCAGATATGCGAATGTCGCAGCTGTGTGCAAATCTTGATAAAAATTTATCTGATTTTTCAAAATATCGAATCTCATAATATCGAATTTCAAAATATCGAATTTCAAAATTCACGAATCTCAACTTCTCCGATAAAGACATAAGCTGTAGGCTATTTTAAGAAGGTGAATTAATGTGTTGTTTTTTTTTCAAAATCCGACGCAATTAAATTATCTATTGTGACTCCATATAAAAATTATCACACTAACATGCAAATTTCTTGTCCGATTTTTCAGTAGAATATTTCTCAATAAAAAAATCATATATGTGGGAACTTAGGGTGAGACAACAAAAGTGAAAATCATGATTTTCCATTTATGAACAAACCTAAGATGATTCCGGGGGGGGGGGGGGGGTAAAAAATGTTTGTTTTTAATAGCCTTGAAATTTAAAAATAATTCTAGCGTTTGAGACTCTGATAAGTAATGTCTTGGCAATGAGGCACAGTGCTGATAATCAATGAGCAATTAAATAAAAGAAAAAAAATACATAAAAAACTAAAGTAAATAAATCCTGAATCAAGTAAGACAATACCTTTGAAAGTCCCATAGCAGAATTGCATTGATAGTCACCGAATTTAGGTTGAGAAGATATCACCACCTCGATATTGAAATCGTTCGATACTGGATAGGACTTCATAAGAGATTTCTTGAAAATTTTCTTTAGCTCTCCAATGATCGAAAATTGCCCTTCTCCAGTTTCCGTCAGCGCCTAAAACAAGTTAAATAAGCTACTATTTTATAAAATAATATAATTACTTATATAGTTACATGTTATAAAATAAGTTACAATAAAAATCACCTAGAGTACGGTATCAATCCAGTTTCAAGTGGCTCCCTGGAGATATATGGGAAAAAACGAGGAGTGCCAGAAGACTTCCCCCAACCACGGATTGCATTCCCGTCCGAAGGCAGAATCAGATGATCGATACCTGCGCTTCACGGCCCATTGGTTAGGACGCAAAAAGTAAATTAGAAGTAAGTCATTATGAAAATGTCTGCAACTTCAAATTTTTGTTTCTTGATTATACAAATTCAGCTGTAAGTTAACTTGAAAGCAAAAATCAATATAAATATTAGTTGCCCAGTTATCCAATCGATTGACTTTATAAAAATGAACTTCTCTGGAACAATAAATTTTATAAACAAATCTTTGGCAAAGATGATTTAAGGTAATTTGTCAGCTATTGCGCCTAAAAGTATGGTTATGCCTTCAAACGAAAGTTTGCGTAATGATCAACCAGAATTAAAGAAATATATACCATTGTAAAATGCACAAGCAAGGAAATTTACAGCTAGTTATTTAAACTATCGCCATCTATATTTGCAGACCTTAGAAGTAGATTTCTTGAATAAACGAGCAATTAACAATAAAATTTAATTGGTGAGCCCTCTCCCAGCATCCCCAAAAATAAAAGACTCCTCAGTATGTCATTAAGACGCCGTACAAAAATTTAGCCTTCGATCATCGAGAGCACGACAGTAGAGGTGCATTACGTTATTGCTACTTTTGCTTCTAGTGCACCAATTGTCACCCCTAAGAAATTTGAAGAAATACAAAGATGGACAAATTAGATTAAAAAATAATAAGCAGTAAATTGGCAAAACGTTTTCGCCATTTTGAAAACCTGATCTTTGTTTTGAGAGAATATCTATGACACAAAATTCTAAGATTTGCTTTAAAGCAGGAAAAAGGCGAATGAATTAGGCGAATATTAATATAAACCTCTCAGGAATAAAATTGTTTTCTAATTTATGTCTACAGACTGGTTTTCTAAGCATGACTTCTAAAGTGCACATGGCCCACATTTCAGGGACAACGATTTTGGGGGGAAGGGGTTGAGGTGGACCTTTTAAATAATGCCTTATGGCCAAGTTCTTACGGAGAGACCCCAGGCATTTTTCCCGGGAAGTTCTCCCTATGCTTTCTAACAGCACCTATTCTACCATTGTATATAATATTGAGTTTGTCTCTGTTTCTAAAGCTTTCTTTGAAGTTTTATTTTCACCTACCTGCCGGTAAACTATCCCCATCCCTCTCTTAGGCCAGGCCAATATCCTAAAACTGTAGGCTATTTACTTCTTCATTGAAGATATTTGAACAATCATGTTTACATCACGCTAAGTCTCATAAGCCCTGCCTTTACACAAGGTCGCACCTTATCTTTAATGAAACAAAGAAACGTTTTGCATAGTTATTTTACGAATTTAATTTACATTTGGTTTTTAATTCAATTAAAAATAAAATTTTTATCTATTCATTTATTTTCTCGGTTACAAGAGCTGAAGTTCTTTAAGGTTGTTTCAATTAGGATATAGATTTTGTTGTAGATATTCCGAGTAAAAATTTTCTTCTTTAAGCTCTCTTGAGAGGTGTCCATAGTATTTTTTCATAATACTTAGCGGTATGCTCTTTAAAGAATATGAACAATATTTTACATTGTGCTCTCTAGCATTCCATTGAGCAAATCAGAATAACGATAAAAAAAAACATATTTTGCATATGTCCAGCTTCTTTCATGAAGGGAGTTCATGTATTTTTCAAAAATATCTCCAAGTTAAGAACTTTGCATAGGTTATGTTATTTTACTATAATAATCCTCTGTATCTGTCGGTAATTAATGATGATATTTTAACTTCAAGTACTTCACCCTTCATGTAATGATATAATTAACAATTGAAGTTCATTTCATTAATAATGCTATTTCAACTTCCACCTTCATTGTTAGAACATATTTAAAACATTTAAACTACCAGAACATATTAACATATTAGAACATATTTAAACTACCAAGACAGTGAAAATAAAAACTGAAAATTTGAATTTGTTCATTGAAAATTTAAGCAACCAAGTTTATCTAGAAAATAGGAACAATTGGAGATTTAATTTTTAAAGAAAAAGGCTTCCACATGCAGTTATACATTTTTTAGTAGTGGCCAGCCCCCCCCCCCCCCCCAACAAAAAATGAATTGCGGCTTAAAAGTGAGCGAAAAACAAGTGACCTTAACAGATAAAAAAGGTGAAGATTTTTCATTGAAGGTGTAGGAATCCACAGATTACTCATTTTCCAATCTTTACACAGACAAATCCTTGTTAAATTTAACAGAATAGTCTTACTTACTTTTTCCACGGTTCAACGTGGCAACACTGAGGAAAATACGGTACTCCAATAATAACTTCATAATTTTGAAACAACCCAATGACAAATCGGAAAAATCATGGTTTTCACTTAAAATTAATCCTAAAATGGGTTCGGGGGAGGTAAATAGTTTTTATTTCACTGTCCTTGGTTCTCCGATACAATTACGAAAATTTACCTTCCAAAGCTCCCACCCAAATGACAACACTGCACTTGAGCAGGAAATACATGGATTTGGACAGTACAATTAGACAATTAAAACCCCAAACTAAAGTCCTGAAAACGTGGAATATAATAACAATAACAATCTTAGGATACAATAACAATATAATAACAATCTTAGAGGGATTCAATACCTTAAAATAGTTTGGCGAGCCAAAGCATCAGCTGTCCGTCTCAACGACAAAGCACACAATAGCGAACTCCCCCACGGGACTAACCACCATTGAGCTAATGAGAATCTGTGATTTGAGTATGAAATTTGATTGAAAAAAAAAAGAATTAAAAATTACGTCCCCAGCGTTGGCAAGCTTTTCAATCAAAGCGGGTATCAGCATAGGGCATGGGCGTACGTAGCTTCTTGTCTAGGGGGAGGGCAGCCGATTCTGTGATAAAGGGTGAGGGGAGGAAGCTGAAGTTATATTGTCAGTTCACAAAACCTTACATTACCAGCAAGTTCTATCATACCTATGAAATCTTTATTAATAAGTAATCACCAAAAATCATCAACAAGCTTCGGGATTAATCTTCTTAGATTAGAGCTAAATCTTTCTAAGACATTATGGATAATTGCTTCTTGTTTGACTTCTATTCTGTCATTTCAGCTATTTATTTAAAACTTTTTTAACTATCTACTTTTTATCAACTGCTTTCTTAGCCATCTACCTTTTTTCAACAGCTTTTTCAGCCATAAATTTGAAGTTCTAGGGGGGGGGGCATTAGCCCCCCCCCATCTACGAATGCCCAAGGCACAGGTAGCTCCCAAAGCTACCAAATAACTCAAATGAAATTGTCTCTGAGCTGAACTTTTGCATTTTCCTAACAGCCATGCTCTAACAGTTTTAAGGATTGCCATTTCCTGAACTTTAAAATTAAATTCTGCATTTAGTTAATAAAAAGAAAGATGATACTTTCTAATGATGCAAGTTTCATTCAAACCGACTATCTCTTACTTTGGCACAAAACAGCAGAAGTTAAATGGTTTTTCTGGAATTTCTGGGAAAGTAGGTGCCAGCTTTTAGTTTTCTGTCGTTTATTTAGATCTCTTATTCAGGCTTTAAGACTTATGTCAAGACAATCAAATCAATCCTAAATAGTTTGGGAACACAAATTAAGATAGATTATAATAGATGAGACAGAGTGATCATTTAAGATATCATACAGCCTTAAAAAAAAGAAAAAAAAAACCATAAAAATGTTTGGATCTTTGCAAAATGCCCTATATTTTGTACAATTTAGAAATGTACCATAGAAGTACACCCAAGGCCTTTTATTATTCAATCTGGCCCAATTGTACCCACTAGATCAGCTGATGGTGTTGGATATCAAAGCCATTTGATTAGGTGTTAATTGCTCAGATTCCCAAAACCTCAGGGGGGGGGGGGCGGATCAAGGAATTAAGAAAAAAATTCTGGCTGGAATACTTCAATTTTGACAAAGAACCTAACCAAGGGGTTATTTGGACCTATCTGGAGGAGACCCCCCTCCCCACCTCCATATGGGCACTAAAGGAACATAAATAGGCTTAATAGTGTTAAAACTTTTTTATAATAGCAAAAAGTCAATAAAGGTTACGCGCAATAAAATCAATTAAAACAGAAATTTAATTTAATTAGATAAAACTTGAATTTTCATTAAATTCAAAAACCAAAAAAAAAAATGAAACAGAAATGGTTCAGGCTGAATGAAAAATCACATTAAAAAAAAATATGTTATTTTCTATTCTTTTTTTTGGTTTTGTAATAGTATGATAAGATAAGATTTATTGCAAAAAGCCTGTGGGCCATAGCAACACATAATACAATCTACAAACCAAAACTCAGGAACAAAATACAACTTTAGATAGTAAAAAAAAAGAAAAAAAAAGAACAACAAAACGACAAAAAAAAGAAACACACCAAGTTTCGACTTTTAACCAACAAACACCATATGATAAAATTCAAATTATAAAAATAGTAACAGGCTATCCCCTCAAACATGATTCCCTATATGTGTTTATTCTAACAATTGAGAGCCCCTTTGCAATTTTTTTTTTTTTTTGTAATTATCTACAGGGCAATAAAATAAGATTAAAATCTCAACTCCTAAAAGTATTTAAAGTTTCTTCTCCTTATTTTCAATCAGCTCAAATTATCAAATAGCCAAGGACTGTTTTCCTTGTCCCTTCCCCTACTCTTTAATTATAAAATAAAATGCCAGAAAAACTCTCGAAACAATTTACTTAAAGAATATCCTGAGAAAACAATTTTGAAATGAGTTCACAGTTTTACAACAAGGGTTATGAAAAAGAAAATTATTATAAATATTATAAAAATTATAATATTATTATTATATATATTATATATTATTATATATATATTATATATGATATTAATATTATCATAGATATAATATTATTAATTATTAATTTACAAAAATAATATAAAAAAATTACACAAGTAATTTTGACACTTTTGGAGTAAATTTTGGAAATATAAACAAGATGGTGATCAGGCATATTCACAAAAAATCATTTGAGGGGAACACAGATTTGAAACAGATAATTTAGATACATGAGAAATGCAAAAAAGTATTTGGGGAGTCACAAGGACCAAGTGATTTGGGCGAGGGGCACCCGAAGAACCTTCTCCTGCCATGTGTAGATGCCTGGTCAGGATATACATAAATGATAATGATGATGAAAATAAACCTGTATAATAGTAATGCCACCTGCTGTATAAACCATCTCTAAACTACACATTCAATATACAATACTTCTTAACGTACTCTTTTCATGATGTTTATTCTGTACTTCAATTTGTAATTCTCAATTTTAAATTTTTCAATTTCTTCTAAGTCATTTGTAGGTTTTACTGTTGTAGTCTGCTTTCGGAGCTCTTCAATCTTTGACATCAGTTGTTTAATCTCATTTTCCTGGAATAAAGAGGGTTAGTACAGTTTTGAAATCAACATATTGCTGTCCCAAAAAACCTGATAGCCATTTTACATTTATGTTCTGAACATTTTTCTAGAGCAGGCTACTGATACATCAATATGATATTACTGAGTATTAACATTTCTTGTACTGCTTTGAATATCAGGAAACGACATATAGAGCCAGTAGTTAAAAAATTAATTGTCAAGTATTGTTAAATTATTGGGGGGGGGGGGGTTAACATTACATTATATTTCTTGGTTTCTAAAGTGGTATACTTGAGGTGTTAGAATACTCCAACAAAGATTGTAAAATGTTTGAATTAAAAAATGGTTTAATGTCATATTATGTTTCTTGGTTTCAAAAGTGGGTTTTTCAGACATTTGCTGAGGAATTTTCAAATGCAAAAGGCCGTGTTAGTAGCAAGTTAAACTCAGAAATATTATGCTGAAATGGAGCATGGATTCATCAGAATTATACTAGATCTGTTAGAATACATCAACAATGATTTAAAAGCTCACTAATGAATAAAAGTACCACCATTAAGGTCTGCTATGTTCCATTCAATAGAATTTGTATAGATTTTGTGCATATTATTTGCTTCCATTTCTTTTTAGATCAGCACAAAGTTTGGTTTTGCCTAAACACACTAAATGTTTTAAACAAAACATATATTTCTTGGATAAAACCTCACAACATCAATAATGAAATAAATTATTTGTTTTGGCTCAGGAGCTTCATCAGAAAAAGTATAAATCCATACATAAAAAGGGTAGAACTAATTTTTGTAGTACACCTTCCAAAAAAAGAAATTTTTGTAAATAAATAAAAGTTCAAATAGGCATAATTTCCTTTTAACAGACAGTGATAAACTTCACAAAACATACTAGAAATTTTGGTCACATATGCAGTAACCATCATCATTAGTAATACACTGAGCATTACTATGATGATGGTCACTGCATAGGAGACCAAAATACCTAGTATTTTTCGTGAAGTTTATCACTGTCTATTAAAGCATTTTATCCCTGTTTGAACTTTTGTCCATTGTCATGGAAAGGCAGTGTGGTTTTCAAAATTATCTAATTCTTGCAAAACCTTAAAAAAAGGTTTGTTGGGTAAAATTTTGTTTGTTGGTTTGTGGGTAAACAAATTATTTAGTTTTTCTTCCTCAGGAAAAAGATAAATGAATACAAGCATTAAAGCATAAAAACAGTTTTTGTTATTTTTAATATTAAAATGCTATTTATTTGTTTATCAATACCAAATGTGGTAAGCTTTACAGATCTTCTCACAATTAACATTACAAAATTTGAAGATAATGATGAAACACACTTTATGACAACACACAGGTCACAAGAATGATCAATGTGGCAAAAATTACTCTAAAAGAATATAGTAAGGAACTCTGAACAAAGTATGGTCAGAGTGTGTGTAGCTATTATGTTTGGTACAGAACATAGTATGGATAAAACCTAGCATGGAACTCTGTAGAGGCTCACTAACTTCTGAAAGACTGTACTGTGACAGTTACAACTGTTTCCAGCAGTATTGTGTCCCCAAGACTTCCACATACACATGGATAAAGATTTTCGACCTAACCTTTTCTGTTGACATGGTGAGTATATTTTTTAAAAGTGGGGAAGTAACTTGAGAACATTCTCAACAATGCAGAATGCATTTCTGAAGTCAGCTCTGTCAAATCAAAGCTGAAGACTAGGTAACTGTAGTCTCTGTATTCTCTGGTGGTATGGTATATATCTGAGAAAAGGTTCAAGTTTCACAGTCGTTTTTTGTGCTTTCTTGACTTTTGCTTCATTTCTCTCATAAAGAGGGCACCATATTGATGAGCAACACTCAAGCATTTGAATTACAGTAGACATATAAATTGACATCAATGTATAAAGGTTAAACTTAGAGAATTTGCATTTAGATTAAGGGGTGACCGGTGTCGACGCACAAAAAGCATACAATTCAACTTGGATAATAGGTGGCTTCGAAAATTAACGGGTTTTAAAAGGAATGACGAACACTTATTAAGCCAGTGTTTTCATGTCTCTCTGTTAAGGGTCGTTACTTCGCTGAATAATTTCCGGGTTACCGATTCCGAATTTTTTTCCAGTAAATTAAAAGGCATAGAGATTACTTAATCTAGTGGCAAGAATCTGTAACATTTTAGCAAGAATCTAACATTTAGCAAACTCTTACAGATGATTAGTTGTCATCAAGAATGTGTGGTTTGACTAGTAAGAAGCGAGTAAGAATTGGTTGAAGTTTTCAAATGAATAGATTGGAGCTAATGTTTCTATGCAAAAGGCCTTGTACCTTGACGGAGGAAAATAAAAAGAACGAGTCAGAGGTGATTTTAAATAAACCGGTAATTTTAAGAAATGAGGTTCATTTTGATTGGGGAAAATTTTATACGCGGGGAGAATTTTTCTGAGGAGGGAATTAGCTGACACAATAAATACTTAAGTAGCTAAAATAAACTTTCATTAAAAACCTAATTCAAAACTTGATTTTTCAATGGGTTTGCCCAACTCGTTAAAAACTGAAACATTTTCTCAGAAGTAAGGCCGTATTGAGAGGTGGTTTAACCCCTCTGGAATTTTTGTCAGACTCGTAGAAACTCAACCAAAATATATATAAACAAACTTTGATTCCCCCCCCCCCCAAAAAAAAGAAAACCAAACAGAAACTGTCTTGCTTAGAAGTCATGCAATCAATTTTATTTGCCCCTCGATCAGTGGCGTAATTTTGTCAAAATCCTGGGGGGGGGTGGGTGGTAAAGTTGGAGCCAATTTTCCCAACTCAAATGAAAATGACAGTGAAAACTGAGAAATGATCCATATATTACCGTAAAGACAAAAATATACTAAAGAAAACTGCCTGTTTCTCTTGATACTTGCATTTTGCAGGCTTATCTTAGTGACAAGATTTTTTGCAGAAACTAAATTTCAGCTGGGCAGGAAAACTAAGGTCTAGGGGGGGGGGGGCAAAATTGGGTGTAGAGGGACCAGTTGCCGCTCCTGTCCCATAGCAAATTACGCCCCTGCCTTCGATCCGTTAACAAATGGCTGACAGATTTTGGTAATTGGCGATATTTCTAAGCACCACAATTAGTTTTTGAGCCTTGACTATGTCCTAGTCTGTATTTTCTTCTTTCGTGACAGAAGCAATCGTACTCCTTGCGAAATCCCGCATCGTTCTATGCATGAAGGGGTTTGAAAATTCATGAAGATGGGGCTTTCCTTTTATCTTTTGGCCCAGACTGACCTTCAAAATAGATGTTTTTTTTTATTTTGAAGAAACTCCTACCACGGTTTTAGCATTTCTAACAGGATAATTTCAATGACAAGGACAGCTAAGAAGTATAAATTCATTTCCAGTATATAGTAATAACATATATATGTATAAATGCATTCGTTTTCAGCATTTGAGACTTTTTTTTTAGTGTACGGAGTAAATGAACATTTACTATTTATAAGTAAATAACTATTAATAAATTCCGAATTAAATTATCTTTGAAGCCATGTATGCAGTTTTATTTAGCCGTCAACTCGTTTAGAAATGGCTCTTGGATTGCCAAATTATGAGATCTTCTTCTGTCTAGAATTTAGGGTAATAAAGCTTCCATATATAATTTTGATCTAGCCCCTATGCTACCATTGCTGAAACATAAAACACAAAACTCGAATGCAAGACACGAAACCAGAAACGAAACCCGACAAACGGGTATTTGCAATAGAGAAATGGAATGCAAAGCGTGGTTACCATTGCGTTTACGATATTTAAACTGTTGTTTTTTGGGGTTTAGGGGGGGGGGGAAGGTACCTTGGTTAGGTTACTTATTTAATATATGCTATGTTCTACCACCCCCCCCCCCCCCCAACGTGCAAATATATAGCCCAAGTTTGTTTCTTAACTATTATATATTCAATCTATTTTTTTTTTTTATTAGCATTAACCAAACTTGACTTCTTTTGTGGGCACCATATTATGCACAAGTACCCTAAATTCTTAGACCTTGTAATATCTGACCAATATGTAATATCAAGACCTTGTAAATCTAACCAATATTTAGATTTTCCCGATTTGACACTAAACAAAATTTTAATATCTTGTAATATTAAAATTTGTAATATCTTGATTTTCCCGATATGACACTAAACAAAATTTTAATATCTTCTAATATCAAGACCTTGTAAATCTAACCAATATTTAGATTTTCCCGATATGACACTAAACAAAATTTTAATCTATGAAAAAGGAGGGGAGGGGGCTTGGTCAAGATACAAAAATTACACTTCTTGTGTGATCGCACACAAGAAGTGTGCCCTTATCATCAACAATTCTGTTTAAACTTGAGAGCAAATGTATTGCAGATTGGGAGTCAGTTAAAGAGAGAATACTTTCAGACTCTAAACAATAATCTATAAAAGATCTAGGGCAATGTGGATGGTACACAGTTCAGCAGACAAAATAAAGAATCTCACTGAAAGGAGAAGATAACGATTAAGGTCCAGGGATGGAATGCATGAAGCTGCTCCACCTCTCTTACCATGGCCAGATTCATTTGCATAAATTTGTCTCTGATTAGGGTAATTTTTTGAAATTTATTTTGAAAAAAAAAAAAGTTTTCACCACACGATGATATGGAATCAGGTTTTTATTTATAGGAATAAGATCATATTGACATTATGGTCTGTCTATCTCCTCTGGAGGGTGTACCAGCACATAAGGCTGATTAAGAAAAACTTTACTACAGCTTTTTGTGAAGCATCCCATTAAGGCGCACAACTCATTTTAAAAACCAGTGTTATAGTTCAACCCCGTGAACTTAAACAAGAATCTGATATGAACTAAGAAAAAGGGCTTGTATTTATTAAAAATATAGATAATACCTAGAGCAGAATCTTGAAAAATGGATCAACACAAAAAATGTGTGCGCAAAAAAAAAAAGAAAAAATGCACAAAAAAGTTGGATTATCGAAACTGAGAGCACAATTTTGCATTCAACATACACAAAATTCAATTTTAATAGATTACCTATCCATTAGAAATCTGATGAAAATCTTCTAACACAACTAAATAAAAGTAGCACTATGAAAAAAAAATTTAAAAAAAAATGGAGAAAACTATAAATTTTTGCCATAAAACAATTTTACCTAGTTATGACATATGATACATTACACATGCACATCAGATTTGCTAATACAAATTACAAGTTTTTCATGAAGTATACCTTTATTAAGCTTTTATTCAACTAACACAAATGATGAAAATAGGCTAATTGTTCAACACTCGTAAACTGAGATAAATCATTTTAAAATGTTGTTCCATAATATCAAAAGTTCTTACGATCGCAAAAAAGTAGCTTGCACAGGTCGTAAAAGAACAAATAAAAAGAAGTGTACAAACTTGAACAATTTGTCTGTATTACAAAAAAAAAGACAATGACCCCAAAAAATAAATGCAGAAGAAAGATGCAACTAAGTTAATACTCAGTCTTGCATCCATCCAACAAAATTTAGTTTTAATAAATCGACGATCATATCGGAATCCGAAGAAATATGGAAATTTTTCTTAAAATGTCATGGAAAAAAGGTTAAAACATCATGAATTCCGTCACAGATTAACTACAGAGACTTATTTTGTAAGCTTCTAATGCTAAGTACAAATTGCAAGGCTTATTCATAGATTTTTGTCTTATTTTAACTTGAATCAAATAGTTTGTGGTAACGAACTGTAAGTAAGGAGCAAAGCTGCTTAATTTTTACCCAAACCAAAAAATCAGAATTCTTGTGTCAATAGTTATATCAAAAGAATCAGCTTATTATACTGATAGTTTAGTGTTACGCATCAAAAGCTACGAGCCTCAGAAAATTTGCCTGATTTCTAAAACAAGGGGAGAAACACCCAAGAAAAGTCAAGAGATCTTAATGAAAATCATATTATCACGTTCTGCGTATCCGGGAACCCTGTTGTAGTAGTTCCAAGCTCCCTTCTGGAAAAATATGAAATTTTGTATTTTTTTGCTAGAAGAAAGATCACGGATACGTGTTTATTTGTTGTTATTTTTTGTTTGTTTTCCCAAGGGGTTATTGTATCGAACCAATAGACCTATATTATTGGAAAAGGACTTATTCCGATGGAAATTAAAAGTTCTAGTGCCCTTTTAAAGTGACCAAAAAGATTGGAGCGCAATTAGCCCCCCTCCCCCATGAAATTCACCACCCCTTTTTCCCTAAATCGTTCGATCAAAATTGTGAGATATAATGCCCTAACCATGGAGAGAATATGGCCCCCATAGCTCCTGGGTTGCATCTTTAAGTTATAAAATTTGCCCATTGTTTATGTATAGTATTTTTTATTGTGAAGTTGGCATAAATTTTTCGGGTGAGGGAGGGGTGGTGAATTTTCTGCTCGGGGGATTTTCCACAGGAAAAATTTAACAGCCGGAGAGAATGTTCCGAGGGGGGAGGGGGGTGAAATTTTCTGAGGAAATTTTATACTGGGGAAATTTGCCAAAATTCCTATGCGAAATTCTTTTTATTGTCTTACTTTCCCTTTGTCGAGTAAATTTTAAGGATGGAGATGTTAAGGGCAATTGTCCGGGGTAAATTTTTCACCCAGATTGAATTGTCTAGAGGATCTATCTGTGGGAGGGGGGAATTTTTCCGTGGAGGTGGAGCCGGATTTCTTGGCACTATTTCAAAACCACCAGAAATTAAACTATAAAAAATTATTTTTTAACTGAAAGTAAGTATCCCTATTTGAACTTGTATTTACCGTTAAGGAAAGTCAGTGTGGTATTCACAATTATCTACTTGGTTTTGTTATTTTTTGTTTTTGACGCAGTCAGCAAGTTGCTTCAACAAACGACTTGGTGTAGATCCTAAACTTCTGCGAAAAATATGCAAACGGCCAGAATGTCCCTTAGAATATTTCATGCCCGCAGCGGTAACATGCGTTGTGTATCGGGCTCTTTTTGTCACCATTATATTTTTTCCCCCGATAAGCTTAGCAACTATGCTCATAAAATACTCTGCAAGGTTGCTAGTACTATTTCCGATGACAAATCGAGCTCTTCTAGTTAAAGTGTCAAAGGCTGAATGCACATGAATAAGAAAACTATTGCTTGGGACACATTCTTTGCTGAATTCAAAAATTTGTTTTGTCATTTTGCAGCATTCTGGGCACTGTCTATGATCACCGCGAAATAAATGAAATGGTATTACTTTCAGCTCATTTACAAGGTCTTTGACCCCTTTCCCTTCTTTGGTTGTGCGTGCAATTGCGTTTCTTGCAAAGTCGCACATTTTCTTTATTTTTAAACCACTAAGAAGACTCCTGCATTCGGGGTTTTCTTTTTGCTTCATGTAAAGCCTCTTTTTTAGGCACTTACATGCATGGTTGGCACACTCAATTTTTCGATATATCTACCGTACGGTACTATGGCTGTAAGCTCTACATGGGTGCTAGAGTTACCATCAGCGATAAATCTAACATATTTTAAAGAGTGCATAGTTGGAGCGATTCGAAGTGCCTCGACTAGACTATCAGATTCCATACCTGTGCTTGGTTCCTGCCAGTTCATAAAACACGTACGGTCGGGAAGCAAACTGTTTTCATTCCTTCAATGCTTCATACAAATGAAACAGTATTTATTTCTAATCCCAACATGTAGAAGCTTTTTTGAACAAAAACCAATGACGACTCCACAACCAGACAACGCAGAAAACCTTTTGCCATAGCTTCTAGTACACCAGCCACCATTAACTATAAAACGAGTCTCCACTGAACCATGCATGTTGGTTTTTTCACCTGCTTTAATAACCATTCTGCGCTCAATCTTGCCATTGTTCGGTAAAATTTATGAAGTGTTTTTTCCAAGTTCTCACCAATGTCCATTTCAAATTTTTTAAAAACTTTTTGTGACATACAGTTTGAACTAACTGTAGAAAAAAGCTCCTGAATTTGGGCATGACTCATACCAGTGTTTATTGCACCAACTACTGCTTCTTTGTTTACGTTTATTATCCTTGTGCTGACCTTTCGTCTTTTGGCTACTCTTTCTGTAGTAAAATTGTTTTTTTTTGCTTTTTTTCAGTCTCTTTTTCTTCTGGCTGTAAATCTGATTCCAACCTATGTGATTGGCGAGACGGTTTCGATGTCTTTTTTGGTGCTGGTGGCATTTCAGTGTGTAAAGTAACCTCTTCACTGCACGATTCACATTTGAAAATGAAACGTGAACGTAATCCAGCCCTGAACTCTCTGTTGAACATCATATTTGCAATAAGTTGTATGTCTTGGCACCTTAAACAAGACATTGGCTAAGAATTTGACATTGGGGGGGGGGGAAATTCATGGGATGAGATTAAATTTGTCACAGCAGTAAAACGAAAATTAGTATAGGCGTCCCCTCCCCGAAAAAGACCCCTCTCCTCGTGAGACACCCCCCCCCCGAAAATTAAATACCCCCATCCCTTGTTAGTTGGTTTGCTATACATTTTGACAAAACTCTAGAATGGGGTTCTCTATTTATCTTGTAGTTATAGAGGGAAGGATGATTTTAATGCCAAAACATCCCAAGTCTTAATAAACCTTAGCGTAAAGATCGGTACTTCAAAAAGTTGGTAGTTACCCACATATTCATGATAAGTTTGTTCCATCTGTGATCAGAAAAGGTTAAGACTTGGATTATAGGGAGCAGGGACTGGTAAAAAAAAAGCTCCAAGTTTTTAGGCCAGTAAAAGGAACAATGGATAAGACTATGGGTAACGACCACATCAAGAACCTCTTGGGTAGCAGAAAGTCTTGTTCCTAAATTTTAAGGTCGATAGCTTGAGCTCTTGGTTTCAAAATTGGCACTGCACTTTTTCATGTGATTTTTGGGTCCTTGCAATCATACCTGGCTTCAAATGGTAGGAACTGTGGTACATAGTCGATATTGTATTTTATTTACGGGAACCAAGAAGTATTACATGGATCCTTTGGTTTCGTACAGATAACTATCCCTTTTTCAAGCTGCATCTTGGTAACCCTTAGTTAAAACATGCAAATATCTCAAATGGTAGCCTCTAAAGCATGTCACATACTGGGATTCCACCTAAAAATCAGGCAAAATCAAGGCATCCGTGAGTCCAAGTCTTTATTTATGCATTTTACTCTGACACACATCAAACTTAAATCCAACAATGAATAAATAAATAAAAGTAAATTGCATACAAGTGCAGGGGGCACCAATTTTTGAAAACATCGGAAAGGTTGAGAACTCATTGTTTAATAAGAAAATAAGATACCCGCATACATTTTTTTCAAGATTTAAGAGAATTTTAGGTAGGCTACTTGTATGGTATAGCCCTGACCACTCAAGTTGGTTCATCCATTGACACATTGTAGAACCGTTTTTTTTGCTCGTTTCTTTTAGCTTAGCGTGAGACAAGACAATGAGAAATGACAGAATTGATGGGAAATGTATAATTTGGGAAATATATTTGCACCTAAGGGGAGGGGTGTTGGTAAAGTATTTGGAGAGTGTTAAGTTAGAAAACAATTCTTAGTTCATAATATGGAAAATAATTGTACCTAACACATTATGCTTGCAGACCCATTATGCTTTATCCCCCCCCCCTAACAAGCAAAAATATAGCCCAAATTTGTTTCTAAAGTATTATTTTTTTATCATATTTAGGTATATTTCATTTGGATTGAGCGTCAGAGAAACGGGTCCTATTTAAATGAGGAATATTAGGTCAAGGTTCAGGGACGGATCCAGGATTTTTTAGGGGGGGGGGCGCAAAATAGGTTGATCCGAAAAAAATATTTTTTTGGGGGGGGGGGGGGGGTGCAAAATAGGTTGATCCGAAAAACTTGCGTTATGAGCAAGTTTAATTAATACAAACTTGAGTTAATTAAGTAAATTACACTACTTTAGACTACGCTAGGGGGGGGGCACACACCCCCTCTCCCTGGATCCGCCACTGTCAGGTTTATATTGTACAATTACCGATTTTTTTTTCTCAGTAAAAATACTAAAAAACAGTAGTTTCAAATCTAGTACAGAAAATACCCATAAAATGGCACTCCAGCACAAGTGTTAAATTGGTACTTGTTAAGAAAGTGGTAAGTACAAGAGAAGTGAAATTTTGTTAATGCTAATGAAATAAAACAAAATGAGATGAAAATATAATAGTTCAGAAACAAATTTGAGCTATGTATTTGCACATTAGGGGATAGGGGTGGTAAAGCATAGAATATATTAAATACGTAACCTATGTTTATACAGCATCCAGGCATTACCCGATAAAATGTCTATCTGTTCTCGCAATACACTTCTCTTGTACTTACTGCTTTCTAAATAAGTACAGTTAAATTATTCTGAACCTCTACAGTTCTTTGTTTTTTTTTTTTGGAGAGGGGGGAGGGGTGGTTAATGTAACCATCTTTGGGGTCAGGCAGGGAAACCATATTATTTTTCTATAAAATTAAAAGTTCGTATTTACGTATGTTTGATTACAAGATCTTTGTAGCTTTTCACAAAATAAGGCACATTGACTATCCAACAAGCAGTCTTCAAGATTTCAGAAGTTAAATTGCGGCCACCTGTTATTGTTTTTAGTCTTGGTGGTTCTATAATGGTTTCCTCTTGCATAGATACTTCCTCTAAAACAAGCAAATACTTTGGAAGTCTTGGTCTTTCATGTTTCATGCATATTTGTTTTAACTTTTCCCTGCCCTTTTGCAAGTTAATTAAATTAAGTCTTCTTTTATTGTGCTTTTTTTTCCATAACTCAAAAAGTTTTTCAATCTCTTGAATAGAACTTGCTCAATCCTTGATATATTTCGATTGGTTTTGAACAACGGCATGCAGCAAATACCGCATGTTTATCCAAGTTTAGTGGTATCATGCACAGGACACAGCGCCTGTTAATTGCAACACTGACCCGAAAATTAAACAGCCCTTGTTAAACTTGAGGATTCCATAACTCCATATCGATTACAGCAAAAAAAAACAAAGGATAAAAAAAGCCTTTAATTGAGTAAAATCAACATAAACTGTCTGAACAAATAGTTTGGGTTAAAAATATTTACAAGCTAGTATGAATTTTATTAAAGTTGTTAATATTGTTTTCTTTAACAAAGCCAAAAGAATATTTTATATAAAAATGCATTTAAAAAATATGGGGAGCAAACAAAAAAAAAGTGAACTTGACCAAATGATAGCCATTAGTCTCCAGGTGAACCACAATTTAAGTTCTCTTATATATCTGTTTCTTTAAACAAACAAAATTTCTTTAACATTGAGGAGATAGCCAAGTGACTTGGACTGCTTTACCCCTTAATACTTGGTAATTCACATGATGGGCAACATTTCAAACACGTTTATCAAACCCCAAGGTCATACCCCAAGTCAAAGGGTATAGTTTGGGTATACCCAAAGTCAAACCCTAAAGGGCTAGGCACACATAGCTGATTTCAGGAACTGATTTCAGCAAGGGTGTATTCCATGTCAAGTGATTCTAATTAATGATGCTAAGAGGCAGGACTTAGTGACGATTTTTGGTGATTAATCATCATTAATTATGTTCTAGACAAGGAATGTACAAGGGCTTTATAGCTTTAATTTTTGTAATCATATTTAATGATTATTGTACATTAATTGCAATTAATGACAATTAATCATTGGGTATAATATAATGTATTGGGGCTCTTGAGCAGAAAACATGTTAAAAACAATTCTTATTTCACAATACATAGAAAGATTGTTGTTAACAAATTTTGAAGCCCCTATATTAGCCCAAGTCATATATTTGTTATGTTTTGCTCTTGTTTCAGCTTAATCCCCATAATTTGAATCAACGCTGACAAAATCAAGAACCTGTAAACACATATGCAGTAAGGGGTGAAAATATATATACTACTACTACTAACAACTCACCTAAGCATCAACCAGCCTGAGGCCAACACAGCTATGCATGCTCCTCTTCCATCCCAGTCTATTCAAAGCCTCCATCTTTACATCCTCCCAGGAAGTTTCCATTTCCCTTAAATCTTTCCTTATAATATCCTACCACCCCAACCAAGAATGACCTGCTTTCCATTCAGCCCTAGACAGTTGGACAAAAAGTACAATCTTTCATCCTTCATCTACAGAAGATGCCCAAGACAATCTTTGGGCAATTTCTCTGACAAAATGTCCCTCTGTTTTTTGGAGCACCCATGCTTCAGAACCATATTTGACCACTGTCATCAGTGTAGCATCTAATTTATAATCTTGGCTTGCTGACTTATCTTCCTATTCTTCTAAACTTTTTTTAAACTGTGAAAACAACACCCTGGGCCTTGGCTATTCTATTTTAACATCTTCACTGCACCCACCATCTTAACTAATAATCCTACCAAGGTAAGTAAAGCAGTCCACTTTATATTATAAATCTTTTGTTACCAAATGTCACCTTTTCATCTTCACTTTTTCCTAGCCCTAGCAACTTAGCCTTCTGAACATTAATTTTCAAAACTATTTTAGCATCCTGAACTAGCAAAACCTTGAAAAGTTCCTTCATATTGTTCACAATTTCATCTAGGATGCTTAAATCATCAAAATAATTGAAGTCCAGGAAGTTTTCTTTTCTTCCCAATTCTGTGTTCTCTCATTGCTTATTCTGTGCTCCTTAAGACAAAGTCCATCAAAATGGGGATGGAGCAAAACCCTGATTAACTCCTGGATTTGATAAGAAATCAGCAACTAACCTCATTTCCTACCTGAACTACAGCATTGCTATTCTTATACATAGCACTGATCCCTATAATGTGTTTTTCTTGTAGAAAATAAAAGCATAAGAAAGTTGCTAAAGCTCTTCCATCAGCTGAATCAAAATTATTAATTACCTAATTATTAACCTAAAAGTGAAAATCAGGTTGACACATCCTCTACCCTTGCTAAAACTGGCTTAATATTTTACTATTATGCTGTCTAGGTGCATCTTCTAGATCCCTGGCCACTTTATCCATACCCTCCACTTCAAACCCCTGTGGGTTCACATTCTGATGATTTCTCTACTTTCTTTATGTTCCTCTTATTTTCAAATGATGTATTACTCAAATAATTCTTGCACGTGCCCATTCTATTCTTTATTAAACAAAAAGCATTTTCACCAATATTCTTCCCAAAGAATAAAAGTTGCTCATGGCCTCTTACCAACGAGGCCCTGAGCAACTTCACAAAATTATTTTCCTAAAATGATTCCATCCAGTTTTTACATTGTCAAATCTAAAACTCTCTAGTTCAGTATTCATCTATTCCTGGAGAGTTTCTCTCAGATTTTCATCATGGAGTCTACCAACATCATAACTTCCCAGAAGGTAGTTATGCTTCCAAAGTATCAGCTTTAAATTAAACCTAGACAGTAGTAGATGATGATTATTACTTTGAACATCAATCAAACCACTCCTATATACCCTAGTATCTTGTATTGACCTTGCCAATCTTTGATTTACAGTAAAATAATAAGGTTAGCCATTTTATTACCAAATACTTTATTGGTTATAACTAGACTATTATACCTACAAAATTGCAGCAGTAAGTAGCATTAAAGTTTCTTTTCCTACAAATTTATCTAGGCTAGGATACTATCTCATAATAAAATAATAGAGTTGGGGCCAGTAGTTGTGCCCCAAAAGTGGGAATAGAGTTGACCACAAGGTCCCTAGTGTTGTGGGTACCCCAACAGGGTTCAGACAGCCCTTTGCAAAGGCAGTTGTCCAGATATCTGGATCTTACACTCTGTTACAGTCAACCTCCTATAAATAATCTTCTATAATGGTATTCTGAGATGCCATGCAATTTAAACCATTACTGGGATGAATTTTGTAACTCATGAGATATGTCTATATGCTGATGGGTTCTGCAGAGAGTACATCCAAGGGGCATTCTTTCTCTTCTGCCAGTATTATATCCCTAAGCAAGAGTGTCCCAGTTTCTATTATGGGCCCCAAGGAACAAGGTACCCCCTTCATCTGTAACTCATATGGAGATACCCTAAATATATGTACGGTATTTCCTTATCTGCCCTAGGGGATGCACTAAGTGGCAGGGGGAAACCCTTTACAGAGCAGTAGAATTGATCATATATCCATCTGTATATTTTGAAGCAAGAATTGTCTTCTCAACAGCCCCAATTGTGCATTAAAACTTTAATCTAGTCTAAAAAAGTTATCTCTTGAGACCTCATTAACAGCTCAACATGGAATTTGCCCCAGAAATAATCATTAGCCTATATTTGGAGTGTGCATAGCCTAACAAAGCCATCAAGTGAGGTAGGCTATTCACTTTCTTCCTAGCTAAATTATAGAAATAGTATAAATTTACCCATTAATCTTGGCCTTCAATGAGATTTTGGCAAGTTTCTAGACAAGCTACTTTTGGTAAATTTTTCCCAGTTCATATTATTGACTTACAAATAAATTGAACATACTACTCAATGCCTTTTTTATGCTCTTTCCAAATATGTTAGTCGCTTTTGTCAGAAATGAATTTCACTCCCACCCCTATGTATACCAATTCAGGGTATATATTTGCACATTAGGGTGAGTGGGGGTAAAGTTTAAACTTACCTCTCATTTAGGCCTACATGAGAAATAAAAAAGGGAAGTTGCTCAATGGATATTCTTAAAAAATTACATTCTATAGAATGTAAAAATAACATCCAACTACACTTAGTATCAAGATAGGTAAAATTCTACTTTAACTACTTTTGGCTATCTTGGAAAGGGGTTAGGTTAGAAAAATAAAACTTTCAGGGATGGGTCTACAGGCTAAATTATGTCCTGGGAAAGTATTTTCAAGTACCTACCTCCACTCCTTCTCCCTCTAGAGGGTCCTGACCTTTTAAAATCTTTGTTTATAAAAGTGGAACCTTGCAAAATAAATCTTCTGCTTAAATGAAGTACAACAAAATCATTTTCAGCTTCACAACTTTGCTCAATCCCAATTTAGTAGGTTTTAAAGATGTGTAAATACATTTCCGAAATTGTGAAAAAAAAGCTTTGATATGGATTAAAATTCTATTCAAATAACCGAAATTGCATTTTTCAGAACTGAAGCTACAGTAAAAGAAACTGATAACTGAAAATTAAGGTAAAATGTTGTTTTTTCAAAATTTCAATAGGTATAAACCTGTCCTGTCTGCAAATTGCAGGAACCTCTAGAGGGAGAAGCAGTGGAGGTAGGTACTTGAAAATACCTTCCTGGACATACTTTAACCTGTAGACCCATCCCTGAAAGTTTGATTTTCCTAATATAACCCCTTTCCAAAATAGCCAAAAGTAGCTAAAGTAGAATTTTACCTCAAGATAAAATATCATGCTAGGACTCTTACTCCTTTACCTACCTAGCTGAACAGGTAAATATATGCCAAATCATGCTAGGCTATTAAGTTAGGAATAAAGTGAATACACCATTCGATACCTTTTTTAATGCTGATTATGAATATAATAATCATTTCTATTGGAAATGAATTTCAGCCCCCCCTCCTCCCCAATATATGCCAATTCAGGGTATATATTTCTAAATTAGGGAGGGGGGGGGCAAATTTTGTTTCTGATGTAAATTGGAGGTAAGTTTCAACTTTACCCCACCCCCCCTAATGTAGAAATATATAGCCTACCCTGAATTGGCATATATAGGGGGGGGGGCTGAAATTCAATTCCAATAGAAATGATTATTATATTCATAATCAGCATAAAAAAGGCAACAAATGGTGTATTCACTTTATTCTTAACTCAATAATATGATTTGGTATATATTTAGGCCTACCACTGAACATTTGACTGTCTATGCAATATACAGAATATCTACCTAGTAGGATAATAACATAGCTTAGTGGTTCTGATATATATATCCAACTAGGCAGATAAGAAGATTCTCTAGGCAGTTTGGGGTTAATATCCAACTAGCCAGATAATTCATTTCTCATAGGTGCAGCATGAACATCTAACATAGGTGCAGCATGAATGATAAGTAAATTCCATTAGGCTATGCAGTTTTGGGATAATATCCAACTAGCCAGTTAAATTGTTTCTCTTAGGCACAGCAAGAATAGGCTATCTACCTAGGTGGATAATGCCGAGTCTTAGATCTTCTGGTATATATTTAACTAGGCAGGAAGTTACTTAGGCCTGGCCTATTTATGACGGGGCATAAAGTTAGACTATGTTAAATCATACCGCAGATTCAGCTCTTCTCTGAAGATCTTCCATTAGAAATTGTCAAGAGTTTACCGGAAGACATTAATTTTTATCTAGTTCTTCCAGGAGTTCGACATCAAAAATAAATCTCAAGATTAACGACATTGCTGGTACAGCTACGATCATGATAAGCCGATCTTAGGTAAACTTTAAACTAAATAATTAGATAATGAATAAGTAAAGGTCACTATCTAGTGACTAGCTAATAAAAGTTTATAATTGCACGTCGTTCTGAGAGATATAAAGAAAAACAATGAACTGGCTGATGGTTAATTATACAGTTCACATAATCCAAAAAAGGGCATTCAAATTTAGAGGTTTTAAGCCGTTTTAATTTCACTAATGTTTTATTTAATTCTATTTTATGATTATGTTTATAGTTTTATATTAATTTTAATATAAATCATTCAGTTTTATTATTTTATAGCCCTAATGGCTTTCATCGTCTTTTTTTCGTTGCGTGTTTCCGATAATCAGTTTCGCGTCGCTACCCCGCAAAGTAAGCTACATGAGGTAAAAATGCTTGATGATTGGTTATGTAAAAAAAATAATTAACCAATTACAAACAAGTTTACTCTCTATTTTGTATGGATTTTACGTAAATAAGTAGGTCACTGTTGTCAGATAGGCTTACTGAGCCAATATAGTTAAAGCCGTATCACATCGTCATTTTGTAACGTAAATTCCTTAACATGAGAATGTAAAGTAGCCCATGATTGGCTACCTAAAAATGATCCACCAATCAATATCAAGGTTAAATTCTTGCGGAACTGAAAAAATCAGTGTGATAGGTTTGAAAACGTAATGATTCTGGGGGTTTCTGCCTGATTTAGATAAAGTATGTGATCAAATACACTTACCAACAGGTCATGGTAACTAACCGTTTGTAAAGTCAATATTTTGCTATAATTGTTGATATTATATAGGTTAATAGGCTAAGAGAGTTCTACAAGTACTAACACGATACCGCAAGATCGTAGAGAGATACTTTATGTCCAAGTTAAAACTACCGTCTCTTACAAATTTGTTTTCATAACTGTTTCGCCCAGTAACGTAATGCAATATGACCTTTACTGGTGCCATTTCTGGAATGGAACGGTTAAGAAGCATACGAGGGTACTATTGTAATCTTTGTGGTTCAACATAACTGATCGAAGGTTGTTATTCTCCCTTTTCTATGTTTTCCCTCCACCACCACTTTTGTAAAAAAAACTATACCTTTAGCAATCTTATAGCGGTTTATACGTTCCATTTTATAACCATGGATATCCAATGGAATTTCATTGCCAGAATCCACAAATGTCTCACACGAACCGACAACATCAGGCTGTCCATCCAAAACAATTTGTCTATTGGACATCCAATGCTATTGGATATCCATGGTTATAAAATGGAACGTATATACCGCTGTAAGATGGCCAAAGGCGGTCTAACCATGTATATATCTTGTAATTTGCATTATTGCTTGCGTGATGACTTATCAAGGAATTTTGAAGGTATTTTCGAGTCACAATTTATAGAAATTTGATCTAATCATAGGCAATATTTATCGTTCTCCTAGTGGTGCTATTTCATTGTTTTTCGGAATCTTGAGGATATACTTGACATAATACTGAAACGTCCGTGTCAGTTAATCATAATGAGTGACTTTAATATAAATTTGATGGATTCAAGCTCTTCGGCTACAGTTGATTTTCTATCAACCATGCTTGCCGCAGGAACTCTACCATCTACATCCATCCCCACACGGGTAACTAATGTTATAGCTTCTTTGATTGACAATATCTTCTCTACGCTTACTTTGAAGGAAAACTCAATTTTAGTTAGTTATATCTCCAATCATTTTCCAATATATTCTCGATTCAGCTTTAAACAGGGGAAGAGTAACCAGGCTCAGGTGTTTGATTCTTATTCTGATAGGTTTCGTGAGAAAGAGTTATCTCTTCGTGGGTTCAAATTAGTGGAAAATTTGTGAAGTTTGCATGATAATTATAATAATTTCTCTTGTGTATTTGATTCCTTTTATGGAATCCTAAAACAAACTATTCTTGGCATTTCTAATGTGCCCACTTCTAATAATTGGTCTAAAAGAAATTTTTTTCTAAGCCCTTGGATTACATCCAGATTTCTTAAATGCTGGAGAAGGAAAAATAGTACCTGGAGAACTTATGAATGCGTTACACTTTCAGCAGGTGCTATTCGTCTTTGTCAGTTCAAGATCTACCGGGATATATATAAATCCTTGTGTAGGAAAGCCAAGTCTCTGTATTATCTAAATAATTTTGCTGCTTGTGGCAATGATATTCGTAAAACTTAGAAGGTAATAAATTATGTACTTAAACGCGGTTCTCAATCTAGTTCTTTACCAATGAGTCTGGCCATTGGTGATGGAGCTGTGGAGGGTGAGCTTAATGTCCAAGAGGCATTCACTTCATTCTTCGCTAATATTGGTAAGAATATTACTTCTTCATTTACTTTGTCTCGGCCTTAGCCGGACTTTAGATCATACCTCGGGCCATCTTGTGTTAACATCTGGGCCAAATTCTATCCCTACTAAGGTAATTAAATCTATTCTTCCTTCAATAGAATTGCCTCTAACAAAACTTGTTAATCTTCATTTGAATGTGGTGTTTTTCCGGAAGCTCTCAAGCGTACTCGGATTATTATTTTTTATAAAGGTAGACCAAGAAATGATCCGGCAAATTATTGACCAATTTCGATTTTACCAGTATTTAGTAAAATATTTGAAAAGGCTATGCTTTCTCGTCTCCTTACTTTCTCAAAATCTAAAAATTTTCTTTATGATTTTCAATTTGGTTTTCAAATAAAGCACTCCACTGAACATGCCTGTATGACTCTTTTGAATTTTATTCATTCTGCATTAGATTCGGGATTAATTCCGGCTGTTGTATTCCTGGATATTCGTAAGGCTTTCGATTTCGTTAACCCATGAAATTCTTCTATCAAAGATTGATTTTGGCATAAGGGTAAGTGAATTTTTTGGTTCCACTCTTATTTGAAGGATAGGTTAATTTCTGTTGATCCACTTTTCCGGTCACCCTCGCAAGTCCATTTTGGTGTCCCCCAGGGATCAGTTTTAGGGTCTGTGCTATTTTGACTTATGTAAATGATCTTTATTATGTTGTAAAAAAGCAGAAACTTCTTAATTGCTGTAGACTTTGTCATCCTAAGCCTTCCTTCTTCTTCTTCTATTTAACAGCAGGTGGGCTTTTCAGTAAAACTATTTAGCCCTTTTCCTTTTGCTTCACTCTGTGGGCTACAGAGCTACTGGCTTGTTTGCCTCCTATTTATTAGATATATTCAGATATCTTTCAGCAGATCTTTCGACTCTAGGAGTTCAAATATAAGATGATAGATGTCGATTTCTATGCTCTGTGTGCAGGTATAGTTGGCTAGGCTCTTGGCTGATAGTGGGATTTTGTGGTGTTTGAAGTATTTTAACAGTTTAGAAAGCAAGGTATGTTGTGCAGACGTCAGCATATTACATTCAAATAGGCAATGGTCAATTGTTTCATTATTCATATTACAATGCCTACAAAGAGGGGAGAGGGGAATTGAACTACTTGAATGAGAATGCAAGAAAATTTCGTCAATTTTTTCCAGAACGAATTCTATTATAAATTTTAGAAAGATACTTATTGGAAAAGGGAGAAAGGATAGGATTAGTCTTATTAAAATTAATATCAGATAGACTCCATAGGTAAATGTCTCTAATTAGGATTGGTCTCCCACTTGGCTGGTCAATATTTATAGCATTTTGTACTATTTCATCAACCTGATGATTACTAGATTTGCCAGAGTGGCTAGGAATGTACTGAAAGTAAGTTTTTATGCCACTTGAAGCAAGATTATCAATAATGCTGAGACAATGATAAGTGTCAATGTCCAACTTATATTGAGGAGCTGAGGCCAGCGACTCAAGGCTTGATAAAGAGTCGGAATAGATGATAGCATTATTCGAATTTTCAATCAAAGATTGGTTTTGCTTAAGGTGTTCTAATGCCATGATTATGGCATTTAACTCAGCAGACATAATAGATAAATTATTAAATAATCTCTCGCCCATTGCAATTTTCAGGTGAGGAAGGAAAACACCACTTGCAACCTTCTCATTCATTTTTGACCTATCAACAAATACTTGGAAGTGATTTTTATAGGTAATTGTATTAAGTTCTGCAAATTTATTCTGAACAAAAGTAATGGGGGTTAAATCTTTATTCCATTTTGAAAATTCAGTATTTATTATGGGAAATGACCAATTCCGTGGAGGGGAGTGGGGGAAAGTAGGTGCAATAGACTTTGCTGGTACAGGGAACTTCTTTTGAATATTGGCATACTCATCTGCAATACCTCTATACATGGCTGGATTTCAAAACCAATTATGTAATGTGTGTGAGCTATTTGACTCAATTGTTGTAAGATGTTTTATCAAGAGAAAGCTACGTCTCTCACTTATTGTTGTTAATCAACTCTCCATAAGCAAAAACTAAGTGCTTGTGGGTTTCTAAGACTAAATTTGAGACGTATTATATCATTTTGTGTTGTTTCAATTTTTTGCATCTGGGTCTTTGCACATGCACCATAGACGAAGAGCCCATAGTCAATATGGGGTCTTATATGTGATTTATAAAACTGGAGTAAGGTTTTCTTCTTACAGCCCCAGGGTGTGGAAAGAAGTCTTTTTAGTATATTTGCTTTTCTATAACATTTTTTTTATAGTGTTTGAAATGTGGAGGTGGAAATTAAGTTTTTGGTCAAGTATAAGACCTAAGTAATTATTATTATTATCTTTTGGAATAGTTGTTTTATTTAGAGTTAGTTTTGCATTAACATGGTTTCGCTTCCGGTGAAATTGGATTATTTTTGACTTGGTGGGTGTAATGGGTAAATCTGAATGTTGAGAGAATTTTTCAAACTGGAAAAGTGACTTTTGCAGATTTGACTGTGCTATCTGAAAGGTGTTGCCAGATGACCATAGCACCAGATCATCAGCATATTGTAGATTCGTGTGGGGTAGGTTCATATCCCAGAGATATAGGGCAAATAGGAGGCAACTGAGGACAGCTCCCTGAGGTAGGCCTTTGTATATTGTCTTTTGGGGTGAAGAGTCTTTACCAACACAAACAATGAAACTTCGCACTTATATGAAGGATTTAATAAAGGATATTAGCTTAGGAGGTACTCCAATGTTTGCAAGTTTATTTAAAAAGATTTGGTGGTTCACATTGTCATATGCTCCTTCAAAATCTAGGAAAGCTGCTACTAGGATATTATTTTTTGAGAAAGATTCATTTATTGCATTTGTTAGCAAAATGAAAGCATCTGTTGAGGAGTGGTATTTCCTGAATCCAGTTTGAGTGTGTGGGATCATGTTATTTTTCTCAAAAAACCAGAGGAGTCTGTGATAAATCATTTTCTCCATTATTTTCCCCATCACAGGTGTAATCATTATGGGCCTATAAGACTCAGGGTTATCTTTTGGTTTATTTTTCTTTAGGATTGGTAGGACGGACGAACATTTCCATATATTGGGGAACCTAGAAGATGCCCAAGCGTGATTATAACAATTTAGCAGTTCTTGTTTGTATGAAGGTGTGAGATTCTTTATCCATGTAGGGTGTATATTGTCATAGCTGCTGCTAGTTTTGGACCTAATATGATGTATTGCATTATTCAATTCCTGGATTGAAAATGGATTAGTTATGTACTCGGATCCTGGGCGTGGTTGGTAACGAGGATTCATAGGAATTGTGGACAGTTTGCTTTGATTATTTGATGTTAGCTTATTAACAAAGAGTTGCAAATAGGTTAGCCTTTTCAATATCATTGTCATAATGGGTATTATTGTGTATAAGCTCAAACAGTAGTGGGTTGTGAGAAGTCTTTTTCAAACATATGTGGCTTATGACTTTATGTATAATTGGCTCATGCGTTTCTCTGGAGAGATTATTTGCAAAATTATTCCAGTATTTATATTTAGCATCTATTATAGTCCTTTTTAGATTATATTCTGCTTGTAATTTTTTTAAATATGTAGTAGGTGTTGGTTTTTTTATGAATTCTGTCCTAGCTGCCTTTTTTATTCTCCATTTATTTAGGCACTCATTTGTCCACCATGCTTTAAGAATGTGTTTAGGGAATGTTTTCTTAAGTGTTGTCCTGGGGATAGCATGGTTAGCTGTATTTATTAGTAAAGATGTCAATGCTTCAGCATGTGTGTCAACTGTTGTGTTTGAAATGCATGAACTTTGGGTGAAACTTGTAATTTCATCATTTAGCTTATTTTGGAAAATAGACCAATTTACTTTAGTGTTGATATATTTGGAGGTATGAGATGAAGTTTCAGCAGGTTCATTTAGGGAGCAAACTTTAGCAAAGTGGTCTGTACATAGACAATCAATTTTATTTATGTAAATTTTGTTCAAAAAATTTAAAGACACAATTCGTAGGTCAATTGTGGAGAATTCGCCACTTTTGGGGTTAAAATATGTATTCAGGTTTGGAGGGGTAGCAACAGATAATTCCTTATTATTTGAAGTCAAATGCTCAATAAATTTACCAGCTTTATTTGCTGGTTTATTCCCCCACAAAAGGCTGTGGGGATTGAAATCACCACAAATAATGATATTTTTTAACATATTAGAATTATTTATATAATTAAAGAAATCCTTGGCATCTGTAGTTTGGCCATTAGGGTTATAAAAGCTTATTATGTAGGTTTTTAAATTATTCTGCCAAACACTTATACCAATTACATCCACATCATTTTCAAAATCTGGAAAATTGATGCCACAAAATTTTTATATAATTATTAACTAATAAAGCTACACCTCCTCCTTTTCTCTCTGAAGATCTATCCTTTCTCAGGATAGTATATCCCAGAGACTTAATTTGTTGATTTTGGGTTAAATGAGTTTCCTGGAGGCAAGCAATATTAATGGAATTATTGTTCATAAAAGATATTTGTTCATTTAGCTTATTTTCTGTGAGTGATCTTACATTCCATTGGAGTATTGATACATGTTGTGTTGTTAATTTATTCTTCATATGACTGTGTATCAATGTTCAGCTTTGTTAAAAGTCAAGCAAGATCTTTTTTTGCTTGAATGAGCATATCATCTGGGATGTAGATTTTTGCCAATTTTGCAATGATTTTTGTTTTCTGTAGTTGATGTATGTTCATGGCCTGAACTGCATTACAGTTTAGAATGAATAAGCATATATTTGGGGATTGCATTTTTGGTAGTGCATCCTGTTTGTTGGTTAAGGGATTGATTCCTGGTAGTGTTTCTGATTTGTTTCTTCTTGGGAGGGAGGGCCAGGCTGGCCTCATCTCCCCGGAAGACAAGGCTTGCTGGCTTGGTGATTCCTTCTGATAGGGATTTGAGCTAGGGGGCTTAGAAGATATTGTTTTATATGGGGTGCTTGATGCATTTGACTTGGGGGTTTTGGTTGGTTTCATTACAGGCTTTATT
The DNA here is from genome assembly GCF_049724085.1 of Artemia sp. Qi Xiang Cuo. Taxonomy (NCBI): domain Eukaryota; kingdom Metazoa; phylum Arthropoda; class Branchiopoda; order Anostraca; family Artemiidae; genus Artemia; species Artemia sp. Qi Xiang Cuo. The sequence continues at coordinate 13,512,011 of NC_142797.1, read as the reverse complement.
TGGTATTGTTGGGCAGCATTTGCTTCCATTGCTGAAAAGGGGTATGGAATGGCCTTCTCTGTTGATATTTGGAGTGTTAGAGCTCTTTTCTTGTATGCTGGGCATAATGATTTATTTTTAGATTCATGTGGGCCTTTGTAATTGATGCATGTAGGCTGAGTGTTGTTGCAAGTTGTCAGCTCTTTAGGATGGAAAGATTTACAAGTACTACACTCTTGCAGAATTTCATTTCAATTGTTTGTTGTGTGTCCCAGTTTGAAACACTTCTGACACTGAATAGGCTTATGTTTGTATTCCTTGTGTTGTTTGATTTGCCCAAATAGGAATAATTTTTCTGGGATATCAATTTTATCCTTTAGTGTGAATAAGAAGTATATAATATTTTTTAGGACAGTAGAGTTAGGTTTTCCAAGTTGGGTAACATACTCAACTGGGATTGTGTTTACAGCCCTATCTGAGAGGCCTTCTTTTAACTCCTGAGTAGATATCTCTGGGGGAACATTATAAACTACAAATTTTGTTGGTGATTGTTTTGGGTTCCAATTAGATGCAATAATTGGGATATTTAGAAGGGATTTAAGGTTAATTATTGTATCTGCTGATTTCTGATCTTCTACAGCTATTAGCAGAGATCCATCACGGTTAATGTTAAGAGAGAATATTGATTTTAGCAACTTAAAAATTGCAACTCCTATTGCAGAGATCAGTTATATTTCAAAGGGAGTAGTGGGAGTAATTTTAAGGTAGATTCCTAAGGTTTGGAGGGAGGATCTTGGGCAGGGAGAGGGGAAATGCTTTTAATTGGGGAGATTTTTTTCCTTTTTTTAGAGCTTCTAGAGAGGACCTCTTGAAACCCATTATCATCATTTATGGTTGCATTAGGACCTACAGCTATCATTGTCCTATTCTCCGAATTGGAGCCATCATTAGAACTTTCAGATAATGTGCTTGACCAGCCAGGATGGGTATCTTTCACTATTGAATTTGATTTGGGATCTGGGGGGACGTTTTTTTTTGGAGGAATTCTAAAAAATTCCGAATGGTAAAAGCTTTAAAAAAAAAAAAAAAAAAAAAACAAGAAGGGAAAAAATATTATAAAAAAACCTCTGCACTATACAATGGGGAGGATAAACACCACAGTATAGCCCTGAGGATGACTTGAGCAGGATAGGTTTGGTACAACTGTTCCCCCAAAGAGTTGACATCACCCTGGTCACTAAAAGAATTAATCATTTTACTTACTGTGGATACATGGCAAGACCTCCCTTAGCCATCTTGCAGCGGTTTATACGTTCCATTTTGTAACCATGGATATCCAATAGCATTTCATTGCCAGAATCCAAAAACGTCTCACATAAACCCACAACATCAGGCTGTCCATAAGGAAACAATTTGTCTTAAATTATCTATTGACGAGGAGAGACCCTGAATGTTAAGCTTAAGTGCTGTCAGAGAATAATTTCCTTTGGTAACCTCCTCTCCCCCCAAATCCGAAACATATTTACTATAACAAATAGGGTTTATATTAATCGGACTTTGATTAGCCTGACCCACATAATTATTTAACATACTAATTACATCGAAAGGATTATTTTCAAGCGCGCAAAGCCGACTCTCATGGCTTAAAAAATTCACAAAAACAGGTTTTACTTGGAGTCTATTAAAGTCACCAGATGAACCAAAAAGAAATCTTTACTTAAATCAATTGCAAAAGAAAAACCTGTCAAAGGATTACAAACAAACAAATAACTAATTGGACAGCAGGTATTATCAGAATGAACCATTAGCACGGAAAGAGAAACAAAATGAAAAAACAAATAAATAAAGTAAATAAATGAAAATCAATGAACTGTGGAAGGCATTTACAAATTAAGAAAAATACTAACAAGTAACATACTAATGCATTCATGCAAATAGTTTATTTTACGTATACGAATTTCACCCGGAACTTTGGCTAGAACTTGTCCATGATCAGACCAAACACTTCTTGGGCCAAAGGTGCTGTGAACCACGTTTAATAGATCGCGACGCTTAAAAGTTAGGTTTTCAGACACAAATACACCTGACTTAACCAACTTACTTTTTGCTGCAAACACTTTTCGAGCAATATCCAAGTTTGAAAATTTTACCAAGATGGGGGAAATTTTCACATTCTCAGTTTGAGTAGCAGGCATACGGAATCGATTAGCCTTTAAGAGTTCCTTTTTTTTTAAATCTTGCAAGCCCATTATTTTTGTTTTCACTTCAATAAGATTATCCATCAATTCGACATTGGGGTTTGGTTTCACACCATAGAAAATTAGGGTGTCAAGTAAGGTATCCTGCTCAAGTTGGTCAACCCTGTCCTCTATTTTAGATATTTTCAAGCAAGTTCACAGCATTATAAAGTCTTTGAAGGCTTGTTTCATTTTTTTCAAATTTAGCATTATATTCAAGGGAAATAGAATTATAAACTTCGTTCACAATATCTTCACTGATAATTTCCGAAGCTCGGCAATCTTTCATTGTGTCTGATACGACACGAGAAATGTCATTCATTAAGTTGGACTTAATGTTCATTCGTTCCTCTTGAGTTTCATTTATTATTTCCTTTAAAGTTGATGCTGCTGCAGAAGTCGGAGTTGATGGCGCTAGGCCGGATTTTACTTTAGTTTTAGTGGGTAGAGACAAGTAGGTTTTGCTCTTAGTCTTGAAAATATCAGGGAATAGGCACTGCTCTTCAAAAGCCTTATTTACATCTTTATCTGTCCTTGTAAAAGCTTCTTTAAAGTGCTCATTCCAGTTGCGGATATGAGCTTCAGCTATATTATGCTCAGAGTGGGTACCGTAGCAAAAAACTAGGTATCTAGCTTGATTTTTCTGGTCTTTGGTGGCTTTAATAACTACTGATGGCCATAAGGGGTATACCTGAAATGAAGCTAGGACAAGATCGAACTGTTTTTATTTTGCCATTTTACAATCTACAGTTACGAAGGGGGGGGGGCACTACAGGTAACAAACTTCAACAACTAAATGTTCCAATCTTCCACCCCAAAGTACTCACGCTTGTAATATGTGCTTAGTTCCTTACACAAGTTCAACAAATTTCAGCAAGGACTATATCCGATTCAATTGAAAACTTGTTTAACAATGGATAAGATTATGGGTAACTACCAGATCAAGAACCTCTTGGGTAACAGAAAGTCTTGTTCCTAAATTTTAAGGTCGATAGCTTGAGCTCTTGGTTTCAAAATTGGCACTGCACTTTTTCATGTGATTTTTGGGTCCTTGCATTCATACCTGGCTTCAAATGGTAGGAACTGCGGTACATAGTCGATATTGTATTTTATTTACGGGAACCAAGAAGTATTACATGGATCCTTTGGTTTCGTATAGATAACTATCCCTTTGTCAAGCTGCATCTTGGTAACCCTTAGTTAAAACATGTGAATATCTCAAGTGGTAGCCTCTAAAGCATGTCACAAACTGGGATTCCACTTAAAAATCAAGCAAAATCAAGGCATCCGTCGGTCCAAGTCTTTATTTATGCATTTTACTCTGACACACATCAAACTTAAACCCAACAATGAATAAATAAATAAAAGTAAATTGCATACAAGCGCAGGGGTACCAATTTTCGAAAACATCAGAAAGGGTGAGAACTCCTTGTTTAGTAAGAAAATAAGATACCCGCATACATTTTTTCAAGATTTAAGAGAATTTTAGGCAGGCTACTTGTATGGTAAGCCGTGAACACTCAAGTGGTTCATCCATTGACACATTGTAGAACCGGTTTTTTTTTGTTGCTCGTTTCTTTCAGCTTAGCATTAGACAAGACAAAGAGAAGTGACAGAATAGATGGGAAATATATAATTTGGGCAATATATTTGCACCTAAGGGGGAGGGGTGTTGGTAAAGTATTTGGACAGTGTTAAGCTAGAAAACAATTCTTAGTTCATAATATGGAAAATAATTGTACCTAACACATTATGCTTGCAGACCCATTATGCTTTATCCCCTCCCCCCCCCCCCTAATAAGCAAAAATATAGCCCAAATTTGTTTATAAAGTATTATTTTTTTATCATATTTAGGTAAATTTCATTTGGATTGAACGTCAGAGAAACAGGTTCTACTTAGATGAGGAATATTAGGTCAGGGTTCAGGGGCGGATCCAGGATTTTTTTTTTTGGGGGGGGGGGCGCAAAATAGGTTGATCCGAAAAAATATTTTAGGAGGGGGGTGCAAAATAGGTTGATCCAATAAACTTGCGTTATGAGCAAGTTTAATTAACACAACCTTGAGTTAATTAAGTAAGTTACACCACTTTAGACTACGCAAGGGGGGGGCACCCACCCCCTCCCCCTGGATCTGCCACTGTCAGGTTTATATTGTACAATTACCGATTTTTTTTTCTCAGTAAAAATACTAAAAAACAGTAGTTTCAAATCTAGTACAGAAAATACCCATAAAATGGCACTCCAGCACAAGTGTTAAATTGGTACTTGTTAAGAAAGTGGTAAGTACAAGAGAAGTGAAATTTTGTTAATGCTAATGAAATAAAACAAAATGAGATGAAAATATAATAGTTCAGAAACAAATTTGAGATATATAATTGCACATTAGGGGATAGGGGTGGCATAGAATATATTAAATACATAACCTATGTTTATACAGCATCCAGGCATTACCCGATAAAATGTCTATCTGTTCTCGCTATACAATTATCTTGTACTTACCGCTTTCTAAATAAATACCGTTAAATTATTCTGAACCTCTACATTTCTTTGTTTTTTTTTTTTGGAGAGGGGGGAGGGGTGGTTAATGTAACCATCTTTGGGGTCAGGCTGGGAAACCATATTATTTTTCTATAAAATTAAAAGTTCGTACTTACATATGTTTGATTACAAGATCTTTGTAGCTTTTCATAAAATAAGGCACATTAACTATCCAAGGAGCAGTCTTCAAGATTTCAGAAGTTAAATTGCGGCCACCTGTTATTGTTTTTAGTCTTGGTGGTTCTATAATGGTTTCCTCTTGCATAGATACTTCCTCTAAGTCAAGCAAATACTTTGGAAGTCTTGGTCTTCCACATTTCACGCATATTTGTTTTAGTCTTGGTGGTTCTATAATGGTTTCCTCTTGCATAGATACTTCCTCTAAAACAAGCAAATACTTTGGAAGTCTTGGTCTTTCATGTTTCATGCATATTTGTTTTAACTTTTCCCTGCCCTTTTGCAAGTTAATTAAATTAAGTCTTCTTTTATTGTGCTTTTTTTTCCATAACTCAAAAAGTTTTTCAATCTCTTGAATAGAACTTGCTCAATCCTTGATATATTTCGATTGGTTTTGAACAACGGCATGCGGCAGATACTGCATGTTTATCCAAGTTTAGTGGTATCATGCACAGGACACAGCGCCTGTTAATTGCAACACTGACCCAAAAATTAAACAGCCCTTGTTAAACTTGAGGATTCCATAACTCCAAATCAATTGCAGAAAAAAAAAAACAAAGGATAAAAAAAGCCTTTAATTGAGTAAAATCAACATAAACTGTCTGAACAAATAGTTTGGGTTCAAAATATTTACAAGCTAGTATGAATTTTATTAAAGTTGTTAATATTGTTTTCTTGAACAAAGCCAAAAGAGTTTTTATATAAAAATGCATTTAAAAAATAGAGGGAGCAAACAAAAAAAAAGTGAACCTGACCAAATGATAGCCATTAGTCTCCCAAATCAGGTGAACCACAATTTAAGTTCTCTTATATATCTGTTTCTTTAAACAAACAACATTTCTTTAACATTGAGGAGATAGCCAAGCAACTTGGACTGCTTTCACCCCTTAATACTTGGTAATTCACATGATGGGCAACATTTCAAACACGTTTATCAAACCCCAAGGTCATACCCCAAGTCAAAGGGTATACTTTGGGTATACCCAAAGTCAAACCCTAAAGGGCTAGGCACACGTAGCTGATTTCAGGAACCAATTTCAGCAAGGGTGTATTCCATGTCAAGTGATTCTAATTAATGATGCGAAGAGGCAGGGCTTAGTGACGATTTTTGGTGATTAATCATCATTAATTATGTTCTAGAGAAGGAATGTACAAGGGCTTTATAGCTTTAATTTTTGTAATTAATCGTATTTAATGATTATTGTACATTAATTGCAATTAATGACAATTAATCATTGGGTATAATATAATGTATTGGGGCTCTTGAGCAGAAAACATGTTAAAAAAACAATTCTTATTTCACAATACATAGAAAGATTGTAGAGAACAAATTTTGAAGCCCCTATATTAGCCCAAGTCATATATTTGTTATGTTTTGCTCTTGTTTCAGCTTAATCCTCATAAGTTGAATCAATGCTGACAAAATCAAGAGCCTGTAAACACATATGCAGCAAGGGATGAAAATATATATACTACTACTACTAACAACTCACCATAGCATCAACCAGCCTGAGGCCAACACAGCTATGCATGCTCCTCTTCCATCCCAGTCTATTCAAAGCCTCCATCTTTACATCCTCCCAGGAAGTTTCCATTTCCCTTAAATCTTTCCTTATAATATCCTACCACCCCAATTAAGAATGACCTGCTTTCCATTCAGCCCTAGACAGTTGGACAAAAAGTACAATCTTTCATCCTTCATCTACAGAAGATGCCCAAGACAATCTTTGGGCAATTTCTCTGACAAAATGTTCCTGTTTTTTGGAGCACGCATGCTTCAGAACCATATTTGACCACTGTCATCAGTGTAGCATCTAATTTATAATCTTGGCTTGCTGACTTATCTTCCTATTCTTCTAAACTTTTTTTTAAAAACAGCGCCCTGGACCTTGGCTATTCTATTTTAACATCTTCACTGCACCCACCATCTTCACTAATAATCCTACCAAGGTAAGTAAAGCAGTCCACTTTATATTATAAATCTTTTGTTACCAAATGTCACCTTTTCATCTTCACTTTTTCCTAGCCCTAGCAACTTAGCCTTCTGAACATTAATTTTCAAAACTATTTTAGCATCCTGAACTAGCAAAACCTTGAAAAGTTCCTTCATATTGTTCACAATTTCATCTAGGATGCTTAAATCATCAAAATAATTGAAGTCCAGGAAGTTTTCTTTTCTACCCAATTCTGTGTTCTCTCACTGCTTATTCTGTGCTCCTTAAGACAAAGTCCATCAAAATGGGGATGGAGCAAAACCCTGATTAACTCCTGGATTTAATAAGAAATCAGCAACTAACCTCATTTCCTACCTTAACTACAGCATGGCTATTCTTATACATAGCACTGATCCTTTTAATGTATTTTTCTTGTAGAAAATAAAAGCATAAGAAATTTTACCTAATTATTAACCTAAGAGTGAAAATCAGGTTGACACATCCTCTACCCTTGCAAAAACTGGCTTAATATTTTACTATTATGCTGTCTAGGTGCATCTTCTAGATCCCTGGCCACTTTATCCATACCCTCCACTTCAAACCCCCGTGGGTTCATATTCTAATGATTTCTCTACTTTCTTTATGTTCCTCTTATTTTCAAATGATGTATTACTCAAATAATTCTTGCACGTGCCCATTCTATTCTTTATTAAACAAAAAGCATTTTCACTAATATTCCTAACTTTCTTCCCAAAGAGGCCATGAGCAACTTCACAAAATTATTTTCCTAAAATGATTCCATCCAGTTTTTAGATTGTCAAATCTAAAACTCTCTAGTTCAGTATTCATCTATTCCTGGAGAGTTTATCTCAGATTTTCATCATGGAGTCTACCAACATCATAACTTCCCAGAAGGTAGTTATGCTTCCAAAGTATCAGCTTTAAATTAAACCTAGACAGTAGTAGATGATGATTATTACTTTGAACATCAATCAAAGCACTCCTATATACCCTAGTATCTTGTATTGACCTTGCCAATCTTTGATTTACAGTAAAATAATAAGGTTAGCCATTTTATTACCAAATACTTTATTGGTTATAACTAGACTATTATACCTACAAAATTGCAGCAGTAAGTAGCATTAAAGTTTCTTTTCCTACAAATTAATCTAGGCTAGGATACCATCTCATAATAAAATAATAGAGTTGGGGCCAGTAGTTGAGCCCCAAAAGTGGGAATAGAGTTGACCCCAAGGTCCTTAGTCTTGTGGGTACCCCAACAGGGTTCAGACAGCCCTTTGCAAAGGTAGTTGTCCAGATATCTGGATCTTACACTCTGTTACAGTCAACCTCCTATAAATAATCTTCTATAATGGTATTCTGAGATGCCATGCAATTTAAAACATTACTGGGATGAGTTTTGTAACTCATTAGATATGTCTATATGCTGATGGGTTCTGCAGAGAGTACATTCAAGGGGCATTCTTTCTCTTCTCCCAGTATTATTATCCCTAAGCAAGAGTGTCCCAGTTTCTATTATGGGCCCCAAGGGACAAGGTACCCCCTTCATCTGTAACTCATATGGAGATACCCTAAATATATGTAGGATATTTCCTTATCTGCCCTAGGGGATGCACTGAGTGGCAGGGGGAAACCCCTACAGAGCAGTAGAATTGATCACATATCCATCTGTATATTTTGAAGCAAGAATTGTCTTCTCAACAGCCCCAATTGTGCATTAAAACCTTAATCTAGTCTAAAAAAGTTATCTCTTGAGACCTCATTAACAGCTCAACATGGAATTTGCCCCAGAAATAATCATTAGCCTATATTTGGAGTGTGCATAGCCTAACAAAGCCATCAAGTGAGGTAGGCTATTCACTTTCTTCCTAGCTAAATTATACAAATAGTATAAATTTACCCATTAATCTTGGCCTTCAATTAGATTTTGGCAAGTTTCTAGACAAGCTACTTTTGTTAAATTTTACCAGTTCATATTATTGACTTACAAATAAATTGAACATACTACTTAATGCCTTTTTTATGCTCTTTCCAAATATATTAGTCACTTTTGTCAGAAATGAATTTCACTCCCACCCCTACGTATACCAATTCAGGGTATATATTTGCACATTAGGGTGTGTGGGGGTAAAGTTTAAACTTACCTCTCATTTAGGCCTACATGAGAACTCATTGAGCAAAAATTATTAAGTGCTAACGCTACTACACACACTTTATTTTCTGTCCCAAACTTAAAGTTTAAGCTATAAGCAAGCCTTGGAAATGTGGTTTTGACCTGGCCGAATAGATTTTCAATGACCCTTCTTACTCTGGAAAACCTAAAAAAAAAGAATCTATTCCTGAAAAGAAACGAAAAAATAGCCCTGAATTCTCAATAGTTTTCTAAAAAAGCAAAAGAAACAGTCGAAACCTGAGTAAAGGGTTCTTAATTTTAAACCTTGACTTTATGGTATGTTAGAACATAATATGAACATTAAAAAAACAAAAAAAAACAACTGGGACATAGTGAGGAAAAAGATTCGATAAGAGACACCAAGTTAGAATGAAGTTAAAACAAAAAGAAAATGAACAAAATTAAAAAGACATGTTCTTGCAATCTAGAGCTTTGGATAAAATTTTTTACTCTATTTTTGCAGTGCATGATTCTTTATAATGAACGGGTATTAAAGGGAGATACCATCTTTGGCAAAATCATATAAAATACCTTAGGGCATGACAAATCTTGGCACTGAAATAAAATTAACTTTCTTAAACATATTACACACAAGAGAGCTGGGTGGTTGGACACAAGTATCATAGCATAAGACCTACATGAGGGAGTTTCATAACCTACAGGAGAAAGTGACACAGTCCTATGGTCCTAAGGTAAGGTCTGCATATATTACTGGGGTCCTTAATCTCAGATCAATTCATTGACTAGCAAGAATCATGATTTTACTTTCTTTTAGAGAAGGATATAAACTGCTCAAGAAAATACAAAAAATGTTTTGTTTTCAATAACTTTCAACCAATTTGCATTTTCTTTATAACATTAAAAACATGGTAAACCAAAATTTAATTCAGATTATGGATAGAATAGAATTGCAGCCATGAAATAGTAGCAAAGTGATTGGTTTTATTCACATGTTAAAACTGTGAGGGCAGAAAGATAGCATACCAAAACATATGCAGGGAATATAAACCTTAAATACCATGCATAAAAATAATAATTTGTCTTTAATCAACAATGTTCAACCAATTTACATTTGATTTTTCATTTGTAAAACAGTTTACACAAAATTTTCAAGATTTAATTCAGTAGATGGATAGAACAAAATCTCAATTATGAAAAAATATTAAAATTTTTTGTTTTTATTAACAAACTAAAGGAGAGCAGAAAGATAGCATACCAAAACTTTCACAGGAAACATAAACCTTAGATCTTTCATTTTTGAAGTCATATCCATAACAGGATTTCATTATAATTAAATTTTTCAGTTTGTATTGTCATTGTCCTAGGGCTTTTAAAACAATAAACGTTATTGTTATCATTATTGATTTTTCTTTTAATTTTTATAGAACCAATTAGCTTCTGAGCTTGGAATTCTAACTGTTATTCATTTAGGTTTAATAACATAGTTAAGTGTTTAAGCTGTGTAGCTATACTAAGCTGAGAAATATTTGATTGATTCTGAACATACTATTCTGAGAAATTTACTTTAAAAAAAAAAAAACCAAAATTACTTGATTAAGAGAAAACATGGACCTTAAATCCTCTACCTCTTTTCCCTACTCTGTTCACAGTGACAAGAAAAAGGAAGCCATTTGCTGGTTATGCTTAACAACAAGTTTAACAGCTTTATTTTTTGTTGTAGTAAGTATTGCTCATTAAATAAACAGTCAAATATAGCAATTTTATTCCAAGAACCTTAGTTTTTAATTATACTGGAAAATGAATGATATATTTTTTTCTAATTCAACCTAAAACGAGGTTTCAAACAACCGAAAATACTTTGAAGAAAGCAGACATGAATTGGTCTGCTAATGAAAGCTCAAGAAGTAGACAATAATCTTTGGATGAAAGCTTTGGAGCCGAGAAAAAATGCAAAAAGCTTACCTTTTATTATAAAGAATTTCTTCTGGCTCAGTTGATTGCTTTCTAAAAGGCTTCATCATCCAAGCCTCTAGTCTAAAAGCCCCATCCCCAAGAAGATGAAATGGAATCTTGACACCATTCAAATACCTTGAATAGCTTGGAAAGAGAGTGCCATTCATAGCTTTTTGGTAAATACTGGTGGACATAAATGCACCAACATCACTACATCTACCTGGTATGCCTGCTTTAGCATACAAACATTGGTACTTGGCATCTGATATCACAAGTATATTCACACTATACCAGGCCTTACAATTATAATAGTCAGTGTGATATCTTTTGGGAGGGTGGAAAGGGACATGGCAACCATCTATAGCCCCAATAGTGATAGGAAATCCCCAAAGTTCGTCAAATTCCTTTTCTTTTACCATTAATTGTTCCAAGCTGGTAGGCCATTTGATTAATTCTGGCACAATAACTCTCAGTGCAGCATCTATAAAATCATGAAAGCACTTCCCAACAGTACTCCTTCCCAAACCAAATAGTGAGCCTATTGTTTTATAATCACTGTTTGTTACTAAAATATAGATGGCAACAGCAACTTTCTTGTCCACTCTAATGGCTGGCCTGAATTTTGCGTCATTTTTTTGCATAGCATTTTCTACTTTATTCACAATCAAATAAAAGCTGTCCCAGTTCATTCTGAAATAATTGTAGAACTCAGCATAGGTATATCTTTGACGAATATTATGCCACCAATCTTGAGTTTGAGGCATAGCCCTAATTCTTTTAGAAGAAAGCTCCCTCCTTAGCCTTTGCAGCTACATGAGCTGTGAATTTACATTGAGATTGTCTCACCCTCTTTTAGACCTCGATAAATTAATGAATATCGAGTTTGTTATCGTAGATAGACTCTGCAACAAGATCATTTATTCTAAATTTGATTGAACAAGACGCATCTGAAGCATATCCAGTGTGTTTTTTGTACACCCACGAACCTGTGGTTTAAATATTTTGCCGAAGGACCGCACATGGAGATGACAATGATTGAGGATTCGGCATTTTGGCAGATTTGCAGAATCTGACAAATGAAGACACGCTTTAAGACTATATTAAATCATACCGCAGATTCAGCTCTTCTCCACTGTTGTCAGATAGGCTTACTGAGCCAATATAGTTAAAGCCGTATCACATCGTCATTTTGTAACGTAAATTCCTTAACATGAGAATGTAAAGTAGCCCATGATTGGCTACCTAAAAATGATCCACCAATCAATATCAAGGTTAAATATTTGCGGAACTGAAAAAATCAGTGTGATAGGTTTGAAAACGAATGATTCTGGGGGTTTCTGCCTGATTTAGATAAAGTATGTGATCAAATACACTTACCAACAGGTCATGGTAACTAACCGTTTGTAAAGTCAATATTTTGCTATAATTGTTGACATTATATAGGTTAATAGGTTAAGAGAGTTCTACAAGTACTAATACGATACCGCAAGATCGTAGAGAGTTACTTTATGTCCAAGTTAAAACTACCGTCTGTTACAAATTTGTTTTCATAACTGTTTCGCCCAGTAACGTAATGCAATATGACCTTTGCGGGTGCCATTTCTGAAATGGAATGGTTAAGAAGCATACAAGGGTAGTATTGTAATCTTTGTGGTTCAACATAACTGATCGAAGGTTGTTATTCTCCCTTTTGTATGTCTTCCCTCCACCACCACTTTTGCAAAAAAAAAACTATACCTTTAGCCATCTTACAGCGGTTTATACGTTCCATTTTATAACCATGGATATCCAATAGAATTTCATTGCCAGAATCCACATATGTCTCACACAAACTGACGACATCAGGCTGTCCATCCAAAACAATTTGTCTATTGGATATCCAATGCTATTGGATATCCATGGTTATAAAAAGGAACGTATATACAGCTGTAAGATGGCTAAAGGCAGTCTAACCATGAATATATCTTGTAATTTGCATTATTGCTTGCGTGATGACTTATCAAGGAATTTTCAAGGTATTTTCGAGTCACAATTTATAAAAATTAGATCTAATTGTATTGATCTAATCATAGGCAATATTTATCGTTCTCCTAGTGGTGCTATTTCATTGTTTTTTCGGAATCTTGAGGAAATTGTTGACATAATACTGAAACAACCGTGTCAGTTAATCATAATGGGTGACTTTAATATAAATTTGATGGATTCAAGCTCTTCGGCTACAGTTGATTTTCTATCAACCATGCTTGCCGCAGGAACTCTATCATCTACATCCATCCCCACACGGGTAACTAATGTTACAGAATCATCATATTGTATAAATAAGAAAAGCTGTTAAAAACAGAAATAGCCTATACATAAAAATAACAGCCTACCACATGTAATTGGCCAAGGTTTGTTTTCTTCTCCTACATTTTGATTAGTTCCATAGAGTGAGCTTATTTGGATTTTTATTCCATCAGTTATTTCTGGCTATGTTTACTAGTAGCCTACAGTTGTGACAGTGGGGTACTACTAACTATACAAGTGTATGTTCTGCTTTGATGTGTTACCCCTCACCTTAGTAGCCTTGGTAGCCTCAGTATATTTGATTATTGATATATAATCTGCACACCTATTGGAAGTTTTGGAATTATAGCCAGTTTAGTAGCCTATTTACCAGTGTGATGCCCCTTCCACAAAGTAACAAACGTCAGAAACCAATTACTCCTGAAAAAGGTATTGATAAATGTGCTGTTGCTGGGTGTTTACTTGACAACAGTTCTTGTGCTATACAGTGTGATAAATGTGACCAATGGTTATGTGCACAATGCCTATCAATGTCCTCCTCTGAATGATATTTTTATAAAAATGAATGACCGACTTGGTAGCACCTGGGTATGCCCCATGTGTAAATCTAGAGGTTCAGCCCAGTAAGATCTTCCCCAGCTACTGAAGTCAGCTCTTAATGAGCATTGTAGTGAAATGAAAGCTATGCAGGTTGGTTTTCAAAATGAAATTCGCACCTCTCTTGAAGGTATTAATGCTAGAGTTCAGAGTCTAGAAAATATTATCTCATCTAAGGTGTCCACAGCCAATGTTGAGGAAATGGTCAATCATACCATTGACATTAAGCTGAAAACTGAAGTTCAAAAGATGGTGTTACAAGAAAAGGACAGACTGAAAAGACGTATGAATTTAGTTGCATATGGTGTTCCACCCCAAACCAATGACTTACAGTTCTTACAAAATTTTCTTACAAATATGTTTCAAATTGATGTAGGTGCAGTGACCAATTTGCAAAGGATGACAAGGAATAACACCAACTCAAGTGCTCCCAACTCATCCAATCGACCAGATCCATTACTGTTCTCAGTCAGTTCCTTTAAAACTAAAATTGACATCCTAACACAGTCCCGCATTAAAAAAGGAGACATTCGTTTCTATGCTGATACCTCAATAGAAGACAGGGTACACAGAAAAGAATTAGTAGAAGAAATCAAGAAAATAGCTGCTGCTGGTGAGCAAAATTTAGGAATTAAAAATGGCTGTATAATGACAAAAAACGTACTAAAACGGGTTGCCATTACCCCAAACAACAGAATGGCGCTTTAAAAACCTATTCCCTGCCTTTAGTATTAACAAGCAAAGTAATTTATCTGTTCTGTATACTAACGCAGGCTGTTTATCTACAAAAATTGATGAATTTCATGCCTTAATATCAACCCGCAAACCCCATGTTATTGTTATTACAGAAGCACTACCCAAGAATTGTCAGCACCCAGCTATATTTTTCCAGCAAGTGCCTGATTATAATCTCATTTTAAATAATAATTATAAGCGTGGAATTTTCATTTATGTTCATACCTCATTAAAGTATATTGAAGTTGATGACCCAATTTCTTCAATTATAAGTGAATCCTTAGTAGTTGATGTGAAATTACCTGGGTCCTCAATTCCTTTTAGAGTTGTAGCCAGTTATCGTAGTCCTAGTGTTTGTGAATTATCTTCATTTAATAATAGAAAAATATTGCAGTATTTATCCACTTGCTCTTTATCTAGTTCTAAGTTTCTAGTAGTTGGTGACTTTAACCTACCTTCTATTGATTGGACATCAGGTACAACACAATTTTCTGATGAGTCATTTGAAAATCATATCCTAGAAACTTTACAAAAACATTATTTGTATCAGCACATTCAAGACCCTACTCGTTTGTGCGCCAATTCAACCCCTTCAGTTTTAGACCTTGTAATTACAAAATCGCCAGATGATGTTGCTAGTGTTGAGTTTTTGCCACCATTAGGAAAAAGTGATCACTTGGTATTGGTGATATCACTAAATTGTGTGATAGGTCGTTATGATATTCCAAATCATTCTCCCAAATATGATTATGATAGAGGAAATTACATTGCATTTTCAGATTATATTTCATCTCTTTCTATACAAGAGGAGTTACAGCAATGTAATGCTACTCTTGATGAACTGTCTAAAACTGGACTTAATCTTCATTTGAATGTGGTGTTTTTCCGGAAGCTCTCAAGCGTGCTCGGATTATTATTTTGTATAAAGGTGGACCAAGAAATGACCGGCAAATTATTGACCAATTTCGATTTTATCAGTATTTAGTAAAATATTTGAAAAGGCTATGCTTTCTCGTCTCCTTACTTTCTCAAAATCTAAAAATTTTCTTTATGATTTTCAATTTGGTTTTCAAATGAAGCACTCCACTGAACATGCCTGTATGACTCTTTTGAATTTATTCATTCTGCATTAGATTCGGGATTAATTCCGGCTGTTGTATTCTTGGATATTCTTAAGTCTTTCAATTTCGTTAACCTATGAAATTCTTCTACCAAAGATTCATTTTGGCATAAGAGTAAGTGTATTATTTGGTTCCAGTCTTATTTGAAGGATAGGTTAATTTCTGTTGATCCACTTTTCCGGTCACCCTCGCAAGTCCATTTTGGTGTCCCCCAGGGATCAGTTTTAGGGCCTGTGCTATTTTGATTTATGTAAATGATCTTTATTATGTTGTAAAAAAGCAGAAACTTCTTAATTGCTGTAGACTTTGTCATCCTAAGCCTTCCCTTGCCCATAGTGGCAACTATAGTTCGCCTTCTTCCGATGTCCTTGTTTGTTTTGCTGATGACAGCACACTTGGCACTTTGGGAAACTGCGAATCCGAGCTTCGATTGAATTTGGAAAATTTGTTTGAGAGGGTGATTTTATGGCTTGATACTAATTATCTTACTCTAAATTTTCCTAAGTCCAGGTTTTTGATTTTTTTGCGGGTATCTCAGGTTTATCCCCAGTTATCAGAAATTCGTCAGCCAAATGGAATAATTCATAGAACTAAAGACCGGTATGTTCATTTTTTGGGCATTCTTGTTGATGGAAACCTATCTTTTAAACGTCACATTGATTTTATTAAAATGAAGATATGCAGGAGTCTCGGTATTTTAAGGAAACTTAGTTATACTTTTCCAAGATCGATTTTGAAAATCCTTTTTCACTGCTTGATCCAATCTTATGTTTCTCACTGTCCAATTGGGTGGATGTCAACTTTTCCTTCACTGTTAAAACTGCTTTCTAAGGTTTACGATATAGATAGAAACCTCATACAGGAAACTAATCCTTCATTAGTTATACCATTACTTGATCTTTAGTCACCATACATTCTTTCATGTGCATGTTTTACTTTTGCTCAGCTTCATGGTGACCTCCCCCGGCCCCTAATTGTTCCGCTATCTTTTACCTCTGATCAAAATAATTATAATCTTCGTAATATGACAAATCATGTTCAAGATCCATTTACTCCTTGCATAAGGTCAGATTTTAATCCTCTAATGGCGTGTCATATTGTTTGGAATAAGTTGCCTGAATCAGCTCGAGGGTACCACTCATTCGGTTTGTTTAAAAAAAATTGTTACAAATTCTTTGGCTTCGTAGATTTTATTTTTATTTATGTTTTTATTTATTTATTTATTTTTTATTATTTTAGTCTATTTAATCTAATTAATTAATTTAGTTTATTTATTCTATTTTTTCTATAGTTTTCATTTTATCTATATTTTCTTTTCTTTTCCTCCGTATGTGATTAATTGATCATTTTAAATTTTCTTTTGTTTTTCATCTCTGAGTAAGCAATTCATATGTCTTCCTCCTTTATAGAGGTCAATGAGCCTTTGGGGGAATAATAACATGTAGTATTGTATGTGTATATAATGAAGAATAAAACTTATCTTATCTTAAACAGTGCAAGAATAGAGATGCACAGTTTGGCAAAAGTGACAAAACTTTTTGTATGGTGACAAATTGTATGCGTAGCACAGGTACCAATCACCTGATTCTTTGCATTCAGTCGGCGTGCAATGCGTGGATGGAAGCAAATCATCGGACGCTTCCCGTGTTATTTCCCAGATTTCTCTGGGTAACAATTTGGAGCTCGGTCAACTGTGGCAGAGTTTAAAGAGTCAAACTGATGACCACTGTTCCAAACCAAATAACCAGGACACAAACCTCTGCCTTTATAGACACTGGATTTTAAGTCTAGCGTGCTAACCACTTGGCTAAGACGGCTCAAAAGGGTAAAAAAATTGTATGTTTCAGCATTACATAGTAAAGGTTATGTTTGAATGCATATTTTCTTGATAAACTAAAGCCATTTGCTTCATATAATCAGGCTAAGAAAACTAGCACCTATCTCATTCTCAGAATATTTTTTTCTACTCGTAGATACCGATTTGAAAACTTTGTTCTAGGGCTTTCAGTTTATTGACTTTTAATGGGTGATATTCACCGATATTGCCCTTCCTGTTGAATGTTTTTTGCTCTTTTTTTCTAAAAGTGTAAAAATATCTATATTATACCAATAACATTCTTTAAATGGCAAAAATTTAATCAACAGTGAAGATTTAGAATCGGCTTTAAAATGCTGTTTCCTTTCATATGTATCCTGCAATTGCTCCAGTTTTCATAGATTCGTTTTTTTATTGAAAAAGGTCTCTTTACTAATAGTTAATTATCTCGGGTTTTTAATTCATTACTCAGTTTCACAACTTTGTCTGAGGACTGAAATGGGAGTGAGGCTATCATTTCTCTCCACCCTTTTCTTTTTTATAACGGTACTTTGAGAATGCTAATTCTCAAGGAAAAGTAAAGGGCTTACGATATCTTGCACAAAGGGGGAGGGGACTGAAAAAAAATGATTTACATCGAATCTTCTATTGACATAGCCTTATCAAATGTGAATCTTCCAAAAATTTGTATAGTTTTCGTAGAAATGTCTGCTTAACAACCAAAACTCTGCATTGTAATTTAATGAGTTGACAAAATATTGAAATTCATAAGAAATGTTCATTCATAATATTGTGGAATAGTTTTTAACTAATATTTTTACTATAACATACAGGCTGGATGTGGAACGGGATATTGCAGAATCTAATTCGAAAGCACGGATAAGTTAAACTTTTTTATAAGACTATAGCCATCCTAGCCTGATTCTGTAGACATCTCCAAATATATTACCTAACCATTTTGCTACAATACTTTTTTTTTGTGTTTTTTGTTATTACATTTAGATAAATGCCTTTCTTGGTCATCTAGAAGAAGAGTTATGATATATTATAATGCTTTGGAACCCCATTCAGATGCTTTGGAAGTTTCAAGGTGATTGATGAATTTTTTTTTTTTTTTTTAAGTCAAAGATTAATATAGTCAATTTTTTTTTCAAATTTGCAGTCCACATCAGGGCCCTTTGCATCCAGTCTATATAACTTGACTAAAAATGTAAAGTAACAAACGGATATTTCTCTCTAGATCATATTCAAAATGTAAATTTCAGTTTGATTTTCTTTACTACGTCAACAATAGGGAAATCTTTTTGTAAGACAGTGGGGTCTATCAAATACCAAAAAGGGGTCTATCAAATACCATGCGATTTTGGCAAATATTATGTAGGTAGAAGACACCAGAATTTAGAAAAACGCATACAACAGCATAAAGATGATATAGTCAAAGCTCTAAATTCTAATATTTCCACTATTTCATTTGATTCTGCATTAGGCAGCCAAATTTATGAAAATCCTAGCCACAATATACTTTTTGATGAATTCGCCCTTATTAGCAATGACTTAGGCATAAAGCAGGTAGTCTGAGAATCAATTGAAATCAGACTTAAGATTAATAATGATATTTCCTTAAATTGGGACTTGGGGGAATATACACTAAATGCTTTATGCACAAATTTAATTAAAAATCATCTTACAAAATATTAAAAAAAAACAATAGACATTAAGACAGAACCGGTCACAAAAAGACCTTTGAGGTTAGCTGCCAAAAAGGCTGGATAAGCAATAAGAACGTGTTTTTAAATTATTTTTCTTTCATCTCATTGAATCGCCTTGCTTTAACTCACTTAGTATCAGTCCTGTTGAACTTCGCTGAAGTAAGTATGCTAGGAATGCTTCGAAAAAAAAAAATTTTTATTGGTCGCATGTTGTTGTGAGTCTTTTATCTTTTATGTATTTTTGTCTAGCTGAGGACGGCCCTTGGACATAGGGCCAAAATATTCATTCAAATTATCTCCACTGTCTTACAAAAAGATTTCCCTATTGTTCTTCGTGCTTTTGTTGCTTGTTATGGAAAGGCAGTGTGGTCTTCGTCACTATTTTCGTCTCGCTTATGGGGAGCAATTGACCAATGATATCTTTTATTTTGTTAATTTAGGCAAAAAACACCATAATATCATTAACCAACAATAATTCTTGGAATCTTGCAAACTTGAAAAGCATATTCCCAAGTCTTTAAGATTCAAATTACATTTAAATACCCGGAAAGAAGAGCAATTTGATCGCACACTACAATTAAAAACATTAACACACATCATTAAAGACAAAAAAGATATACTATTTCCTCTGAAAGAAAATCCTTAGAAAGATTTTTATTTGAAAATTTGTCCGCTGTTGATTTTAGCCAGGTTGCTAGATTGGAAAGAAATTTGTTTAGTCATGATTTCCGCTTATCAAGGGAACGACTTATTAAGAAATTAAATAAAAAAAACAAGTTTTTTAAACTGAAAGTAAGGAGCGACATTAAAACTTAAAACGAACAGAAATTATTCCGTATATGAAAGGGGCTGTCCCCTCCTCAACGCTTCGCTCTTGACGCTAAAGTATTTTATTGTTTTAAAAAATAAAGTTGTGAGACAGAGTCAAACTTTAGCGTAAAGAGCGAGGCGTTGAGGAGGGGACAGCTTTTATATATGGAATATTTTCTGTTCGTTTTAAGTTTTAATATAACTCCTTACTTTCAGTTTAAAAAACTTGTTTTTTTTAATTTAATTTCTGATCGTTTTTTAGTTAATGCAGCTTTTATTTTGGCTCACCGTCATTTAATAAGTAAACAAAATTTGAATAAAAATTTTACTTTTCTTTTGCTAAATGGATGTCTCTAAATTTGGTTAGGACGTAAATTTACAAATTAACTTACGTAAATAACTTCTATATTCGTATATTTTTCTTCTGGCAAAAAAAGTACAAAGTTGTAGATTTTTGCAGATATGAGCTTGAAACCTATGTAGTAGGGTTTTCTGATACGCTGAATCTGACGGTGTAATTTTCATTAAAATTCTTTCACTTGTAGGGGATGTTTCCCCCCTCTTTAAAAAACCGAGTAAATTTCTCAGGCTCGTAGCCTTTCATGAGTAATACTAAACTTAATAAAATTTATATATTTAGAATCAGCATTATAAACCCATACTTTTGATACATTTATTGACATCAAAATTCCGTTTTTAAAAGTTTCTATTACTATTGAGCCGTATCTTTTGTTGTTTTTCTATTGTTTTTTTTTTATTACGTAGGCCTATATGTAAATGAGGGGGTTCTCCCCTTAGTCATACCACTCCCTTTACGTTAAAAATTAAAAAAAAAATTTTCACAAACCCCTGATCACAAAGGCCGTTTAATTAGAATAGATAGCTCTTTTGAAAGCACTAAAAAAAACTGTAGCGTAAAGAGCGAGGTATTGACTTGGGGGAGACCCCCCTTATATACGTAATAATTTCTGTTCGTTTTAAGTTCTAACGTTGCTTCTTACTTTCAGTTGAAAAAACTTTTTTTTTTTTAATTTAATTTCTGATCATTTTTTAAATAATACTTGGATATCCAGCGCACCCTTCATAAAAATGTCCCTTATGCCAAAGAAACATCCTCCACGGAAAGATTCTCCCAAGTAACCCCCTCCTCCATCCCCCCCTCCAGAACAAAATCCTTCCTGGAAATGCCTGTATACTTCCCAATAACCAATAAATAATGCTGGCAAGTCCGGCGCCCCCTTCATGGCAATTTCCCTTCCCCCATGAAAGCTTCCTTCATGCACAGATCCTTCCGTATAGCCCCCGGCCCTCCCCTTCCCCGCTACCAGAAAAAAAGTCTCCTGAAAACTTCTGTATACTTCCCAATAACCAATACTATATGTTAACATTGGGTAAAGTTCATAACTTTTAGCCCTCCCCCCCGGGTACTTCGGGGGATGAAATCATCCTAAGAGACATAGTTATCATATTTTCGACTATGCTGAACAAAATGGCTATCTCAAAATTTTGATCGGGTGACTTTGGGAAAAAAATTAGCATGGGAGGGGGCCTAGTTGCCATCATTTTTTTGTCACTTAAAAATGGCACTAGAACTTTTAGTTTCCATTCCAATGAGCCCTCCCACGATATTCTAGGACCATGGGGTCGATATGATCCCGCCTGGATAAAAAAACAAAAACCAAACAAATAAACACGCATCCGTGATCTTTCTTCTGGTAAAAAATGCAAAATTCCACATTTTTGTAGATAGGAGCTTGAAACCTCTAATGTAGGGTTCTCTGATACGCTGAATTTGATGGTGTGATTTTCATTAAGGTTCTATAGCTTTTAGGGGGTCTTCCTCCCCCTTTTTTGAAAATCAGCCAAATTTTCTCAATCGCGTAACATTTGATGGGTAGCACTAAACTTGATGAAAGTTATATATTTAAAATCAGCAGTGAAATCTGATTCTTTTGATGTATCTATTGGTATAAAAAACCCGTTTTCTAAAGTTTTGATTATCATTGAGCCGGGTCGCTCCTTACTTACAGTTTGATACCACGAACTGTTTGTTTGGAAAACCTACGATATGAAACTTCCAACCCAGATGAAGTTAGGGCTAGTCTTATAGATACCCTTTACAACAATTAAAAAAAAGGTTAATTCTCCCACCAATAAAAAACCAGATAATTTGTGTGACCTAAAAATACTATCTAACCTCCGCAAAGATCCATCCATTATTATACGAGGTCCTAAGTAACTAAGTAACCTCGTAACTAATGCTGATAAAAGCGATTCTCTGGTTGTCATGGATACGACAGGTTATGACACAAAAATTTATTGTCACCTAAATGACGAGACAACATATAAAACTATAACCCACGATTATACTGATCAATTTGCAAACAAAATTATAAATGAATTACAAATTTTAAAACAAAATGGTAAAATTACTCCACAGCTATATAATAAATTTTTCCCCTGAGGTAGCTTTTGCCCAAAGTTTTATGGTCTACCAAAATTACACAAGCAACGCATTCCTTTAAGACACATAGTAGCTTGTACGAAAGCCCCCACATCCAATATTGGGAAATGGTTATGTACAGCCTTTAAAACTTTGCTTTACTCCTAAAAATCATTTATATGTAATTTGGTAGATTTAGTTAAAAAACTCAAAAGCGTAAATACTCGTATCTCCGAAAATACAATTATAAGTTGCTTTGACATTATTTCAATGTATACAAATGTTGATGTCGCAGTATCTGAACAGTTATTAGAAAATAAAGTCAAAGAAAATTATCACTTAATAGAAGCTTCAGCAGCAGGAATAGATTGTGAAGTCTTAATGACCTTGGCTAAACTTTGTAACAAGTACTCAATGTATTTCCAATTCCTTAATTCTTTTTACCAGCAAATTATTGGCTCAGCAATGGGCACGCCCCTCTCTGGGTTACTGTCGAATATTTATGTGGAACATATTGAAAATTGGGCATTAGGTTCGCATTTTTTTAAACATATCCTTTGGGGAAGATACATGGATGATGTAATTTCTCTCTGGAACTATGGGGAAAATGAGCTTAGGGGTTTTTTAGATCACCTTAATACCAAATTTTCGAAATTCTGGTAAAGATAAAACCCCAGTTGCTTTCCAAAGAGGGGTCTATCAAATACCATGCGATTGTGGCAAATATTATGTAGGTAGAACACACCAGAATTTAGAAAAACGGATACAACAGCATAAAGATGATATTTACAAAGCTCTAAATTCTAATATTTCTACTGTTTCATTCAATTCTGGATTAGGGAGCCAAATTTTTGAAAATCCTAGCCAGAATATACTTTTTGATGAATCCCCCCTTATTAGCAATGACCTAGGCATAAAGCAGGTAGTCCGAGAATCAATTGAAATCAGACTTAAGATTAATAATGATATTTTGCATAAATAGGTACTTGGGAAATATAGACTAAATGCTTTATACACAATTAAAAATTAGTATCAGTCCTGGTTGAACTTCGCTGGAGTAAGGATGCTAGGACTGCTTTAAAAAAAAATTGTTTTATTGGTCGCATGTTGTTTTGAGTCTTTTATCTTTTATATATTTTTGTCTTGCTGAGGACGGCCCTTGGACATAGGGCCAAAATATTCATTCAAAATATCTCCACTGTCTTACAATAAGATTTCCCTATTGTTCTTCGTGCTTTTGTTGTGTGTTATGGAAAGGCACTGTGGTCTTCGTCGCCATTTTTGTCTCGCTTATGGGGAGCAATTGACCAATGATATCAGTAGTATCTTATATAAAGCCGTGAAACTTAACATGGAAACTTACACCTGAGACACAACACTTACACGTGAACATTTTAAAAAGCTGGCAAGGTTTTTTATTATTGATAAGAATTGCACAAGATTGTACCGTTTGACGTAGACATTTTTTAGGAGCCAATCAGAGACAGCGATGGTTGCTCACTATACGATAACTTGATTGGTGATTGGATTTGAATAAAAGGAATGGTTTTCATTACAATTCTTATTAGTAAGATAATTGAATTCAGAGAGAATAGTTTATTTGAGAGGATATTAGTAGAGAAAAATGAGTGGTGCATTTACATTATTGGAGATTAATGATGGAGCCGGTAGCAGTAACGATATACGAGTACCCAAAGTGGCTTTGGAAATAACTGGAGGTTGTAGACTTTGCCTTGATTGGGACAATATGTATGCTAGATACGTGATATCATTAAGCAAATTTTAGCAGGAGGAGCAACTATATTTTGCTGGAAAAGTGAATATTCTCCATATAAATAAACTTCGGTCAGCATTAGATGTCCTATCAAAATATATTGATGAGAACAAAATGCATCAGTGAATATTATTATTGTAATTATGCTCAGTAAAATTGTTTCTAAATCAAAGGTATTTTTTTCTATAGTAGACTAGCGTATATTTTTTAGAGTAGAAAAAAATTCTGGTTAGTCTGAAGTTGGTTGTGAGAGTGTTAGGACTCTAAAAAAAACAAAATGGATAGATTTGAGAAAGAGCGAATCATGAGGAATCTAGTGTTTATGGAAAAATATTTGATTCTAGATGATGATTTTCTAGAGCTGTCTATTCAAAGGAAGATATTTTCTCGGGGAATGCTTGTTGATATAATGAAAACTGATTCTCCATCATTAGACTATTGTATGAAGCTTCTACATTTTGGTCCAAATGCATTTACACAATTTATTGATATATTGATCACGACACGGCAAAATGATATTGTGGATATGGTTTTAAACATTAGTTTAGAAATTTAGGACTTTTTTTCATGAGAAAGATGGTGTTCAAGGATGATTAACTGCAACTTCTATGGTAAGCACCATTTATCAGATAGCTAAGGGGGGTTCAGTTACATGAGGGTTCAGTTAAAGAGGGTTCAGTTGTATGGGGGGATTCAGAAGCTTGGGATTCAGTTAAAGAATACCTCCTCGACAGATATATATTTTTGTATGTATTTTATAGCTATTACCAAAACGTTGCGATTTATTTCTCACACCAATGCTAGTAAATATTTATCAGCCCTTTATTTTTTCTGTTCAATCATTTTCAGTGTAAGCCAATATAATGTTGGGTAGGGGAATGTCACCTCCTCAACACTTATTTATTTAATGTACTTTATAGCGATTAACCAAACATTGCATTATGTTTCTCACACCAACTAGTAAATATTTATCAGGAATTTATTTTTTCTGTTCAATTATTTTCTGTGTAAGCCAATAAAATGATAGAAAGAGGGAAATTAAGTTTTAAGTGGATAAAAAAAATGGCAGAATATTGACTTTGTAGAATAAAGAATATGTTACATGGAAAATAAAGTCATTTTTACCATTTCAAGCCACAGAAGAAAATAAAAAATAAGAAAATAATAATACTTGAATTTATTCCAACAACTAAATCAGTTTATTTATATATAATAGTGAACAAAAAAAAGACTATTAATTTTCCCCATTCTTCTTCTTCTTCTGATCTTGCGCCCATGCCTTCTTCTCACTCGGGGTCAGTTCCCGTCTTAATATGCGGTAGAAATTGCATATGCCGCTTGTTCTCAATACCTTATAAAATCCGTCATGAGTGATATAGTGAGTGTCATCAATCCTAGGTCCCCGATCTAAACATGAAAATTAAAAGGCTTAAAATATATGGAATTTGTATAAGATGTAATGAACAAAAATTATTACTTCCCGATCGATCTGATATACATAAAGATAATGTATTAAAAAGACCGTCAAAAAATTTTTTTTCAGGATTTTATTGATGAGAATGTGGATAACGTATGGTTCTCATTCCCATTGAGCGAAGAAGAAGAAGTGGTACTCTGCAATCTAATTGTGGAACCTAGCATTATAAAACCAATGTTAAACAAACAAATTAAACACTTAAGGTTTTTTAGTAAAATACACGTTTAAAATACCCCTTTAAAAATTTACAATGATTTGACTGATACAAGAAAACGGATATGGATACTTGTAAAAGCACAGGAAAAGGACAGACATAGCCTTCCGTACAATGCTAGAGATGTGAGACGCTTTAGTCAATTAAATCACGCAATGAAATATCGCGTGATATCGTTATGCTAAGCATTCCAAAACAAGAAAATGATTCAGCGACCAGACATTTTTTTTTAATGTTTCTGTACATTATATTTTGGAAATTAAAGGCTATCGTTATCATGTCAATGTCACAAGTTAAATCATCTAGGATGGCCATGTGACCAAAACAATCATTTAGAAATGTTTTTTAAAATCCTTGTTCCCGCCAAACTCAAATTTTCCAAAATTCTACTTTAGAGACCTTTCTTAAAATATTTCTAAAGCACTACAAACATCAGAATCGTCAATAAAGGACAATTTATATCATGGGGAGATGTTCTTTTTTTAAATCCCCCTTCCCCCCAAACTCAAATTTTCCAAAATTCTACTTTAGAGACCTTTCTTAAAAATTTTTTAAAGCGCTACAATTATCAGAATCGTCATTAGAGGACAATTTATATCATGGGGAGATGTTTTTAAAATCCCCTTTCCCCTCAAACTCACAGTTTCCAAAATTCTACTATAGAGACCTTTCTTAAAATATTTCTAAAGCGCTACAAACAACAGAATCGTCATTAGAGGACAATTTATATCATGGGGAGGTGTTTTTTTCTTAATCCACCGTCCACTCAAACTCAAAATTTTTGTTTAATACGTATTTTATTCCCCACGATTCTTCCACTACATTTTAAAAATGAATCAGATGAATTTATCAAGAAATTAATTAAGTAAATATACATTATCATTTGCACACAAATTATCAGATATGAACATAACAACTGCATACAAACTATCATTTAAAGCAAAACAACCATCAACCCTTCGTGGCGCAATTGGCTATGGCACGAAAAGAGCGGAAACTACCCCTTAAAAACGGAACAGCACCCTACGAGGCACAAACATTTTTTTTTGCAGCCAAAGATTATTACCCTGAAAATAAATTTGCTCACCAAGTTTCGCGAAATGAATTCTTCTATTCATGCTCCAAGTCGTAAGAATGAACTGAATGTACATCATCCATTTTTAAAACTCAAATTTTCCAAAATTCTACTTTAGAGACCTTTCTTAAAATATTTCTTAAGCAAAACAACCATCAACCCTTCGTGGCGCAATTGGCTATGGCACGAAAAGAGCGGAAACTACCCCTTAAAAACGGAACAGCACCCTACGAGGCTCAAACAATTTTTTTTTTGCATCAAAAGATTATTACCCTGAAAATAAATTTGCTCACCAAGTTTCGCGAAAGAAATTCTTCTATTCATGCTCCAAGTCGTAAGAAGGAACTGAATGTACATCATCCATTTTTAAAACTCAAATTTTCCAAAATTCTACTTTAGAGACCTTTCTTAAAATATTTCTAAAGCAAAACAACCATCAACCCTTCGTGGCACAATTGGCTATGACACGAAAAGAGCGGAAACTACCCCTTAAAAACGGAACAGCACCCTACGAGGCACAAACATTTTTTTGTAGCCAAAGATTATTACCCTGAAAATAAATTTGCTCACCAAGTTTTGCGAAATAAATTCTTCTATTCATGCTCCAAGTCGTAAAAAGGAACTGAATGTACATCATCCATTTTTAAAACTCAAATTTTCCAAAATTCTACTTTAGAGACCTTTCTTAAAATATTTCTAAAGCAAAACAACCATCAACCCTTCGTGGCGCAATTGGCTATGACACGAAAAGAGCGGAAACTACCCCTTAAAAACGGAACAGCACCCTACGAGGCACAAACATTTTTTTTGCAGCCAAAGATTATTACCCTGAAAATAAATTTGCTCACCAAGTTTCGCAAAATAAATTCTTCTATTCATGCTCCAAGTCGTAAGAAGGAACTGAATGTACATCATCCATTTTTAAAACTCAAATTTTCCAAAATCCTGTTTTAGAGACCTTTCTTAAAATATTTCTAAATCAAAACAACCATCAACCTTTCGGTGTGCAATTGGCTATGGCGCGAAAAGAGCGGAAACTACCCCTTAAAAATGGAACAGCACCCTACGAGGCACAAACATTTTTTTGCAGCCAAAGACTATTACCCTGAAAATAAATTTGCTCACCAAGTTTCGCGAAATAAATTCCTCTATTCATGCTCCAAGTCGTAAGAAGGAACTAAATGTACATCATCCATTTTTAACGTGTTTTATACGTTATATCTTGGAAATTAAGGCTCTTGTTATTATTAAAATGTCAATCAACAATAGATATATTTAAATATTTTTCCCCAGTTCAAATGGTTAATACCCAACCATATGCGAGTCAAATTTCATTTTAAACAGCTGTAACAATAATGTATTATCACAAACATTTTATCGCAATCTCTAATTATTTTAGCTAAGAGTAATGTTTTGTCTACATTCAACAGTTGAAAATATCTGAATGCATTTAAGGTATATTATGAATGGCTTTGCAAAAAAAAATGAAAGTACTACCACTACTAGTACTACTACTAGTAACAACACACTGCAGTTCAAAACCATCTGAGGTATTTAAAATGTGGATGTCTTAGACTGGTGATAGTGCTGTACTGTGGCACGAATTTTGAATCAAACACTTTTAGGATATCGAGTGTCCTTACTAAAAAACTACTGCATTAAAAAAAATTAAATTAATCATACAATCTAAATTATTTCATCAGATATGCCAGCACTCATAAACGATCCTTTTGAAATTCTGCTAACAACATCGTTTATAAAGGTAAAAGTTTGAATCAAACACTTTTAGGAAATCGAGTGTCCTTACTGAAAAACTACTGCATTAAAAAAATAAATTAAATTTATCATACGACCTAAATTATTTCATCAGATACGCCAGCACTCATAAACTATCCTTTTGAAATTCTGCTAAGAACATCGTTTCTCAAGGTAAAAGTTTGAATCAGACACTTTTAGGATATCGAGTGTCCTTACTAAAAAACTAGTGCATTAAAAAAAATTAAATTGATCATACGACCTAAATTATTTCATCAAAAATGCCAGCACTCATAAACGATCCTTTTGAAATTCTTCTAACAACATTGATTCTCAAGGTAAAAGTTTGAATCAAACACTTTTAGGATATCGAGTGTCCTTACTAAAAAACTACTGCATTAAAAAAAATTAAATTCATCATACAACCTAAATTATTTCATCAGATATGCCAGCACTCATAAATGATCCTTTTGAAATTCTGCTAGCAACATCGATGTTCAAGGTAAAAGTTTGAATCAAACACTTTTAGCATATCGAGTGTCCTTACTGAAAAACTACTGCATTAAAAAAAATAAATTAAATTTATCATATGACCTAAATTATTTTATCAGATACGCCAGCAATCATAAACGATCCTTTTGAAATTCTGCTAACAACATTATTTCTCAAGGTAAAAGTTTGAATCAAATACTTTTAGGATATCGAGTGTCCTTACTGAAAAACTACTGCATTAAAAAAATAAATTAAAATTATCATACGACCTAGATTATTTCATCAGATACGCCAGCACTTATAAATGATCCCTTTGAAATTCTGCTAACAACATCGATGCTCAAGGTAAAAGTTTGAATCAGACACTTTTAGGATATCGAGTGTCTTTACTAAAAAACTACTGCATTAAAAAAAGTCATTCATTTGGGTAAAAGTTTGAATCAGACACTTTTAGAATATCGAGTGTCCTTACTAAAAAACTACTGCATTAAAAAAAATTAAATTGATCATAACGACCTAAATTATTTCATCAGATATGCCAGCACTCATAAACGATCCTTTTGAAATTCTTCTAACAACATCGATTCTCAAGGTAAAAGTTTGAATCAAACACTTTTAGGATATCGAGTGTCCTTACTAAAAAACTACTGCATTAAAAAAATAAATTAAATTAATCATACAATCTAAATTATTTCATCAGATATGCCAGCACTCATAAACGATCCTTTTGAAATTCTGCTGACAACATCGATGTTCTAGGTAAAAGTTTGAATCAGACACTTTTAGGATATCGAGTGTCCTTACTGAAAAACTATTGCATTAAAAAAAACAAATTAAATTTATCATACGATCTAAATTATTTCATCAGATACACCAGCACTCATAAACGATCCTTTTGAAATTCTGCTAACAACATCGATTCTCAAGGTAAAAGTTTGAATCAAACACTTTAAGCATATCGAGTGTCCTTACTGAAAAACTAGCCTACTGCATTAAAAAAAATTAAATTTATCATACGACCTAAATTATTTCATCAGATACGCCAGAACTCATAAACGATCCTTTTGAAATTCTGCTAACAACAACGTTTCTCAAGGTAAAACTTTGAATCAAACACTTTTAGGATATCGAGTGTCCTTACTAAAAAACTACTGCATTAAAAAAATAAATTAAATTTATCATATGACCTAAATTATTTTATCAGATACGCCAGCACTCATAAACGATCCTTTTGCAATTCTGCTAACAACATCGATGCTCAAGGTAAAAGTTTGGATCAGACACTTTTAGGATATCGAGTGTCCCTACTAAAAAACTACTGCATTAAAAAAAATTAAATTAATCATACAATCTAAATTATTTCATCAGATATGCCAGCACTCATAAACAATCCTTTTGAAATTCTGCTAATAACATCGATGTTCAATTTAAAAGTTTGAATCAGACACTTTTAGGATATCGAGTGTCCTTACTGAAAAACTATTGCATTAAAAAAATAAATTATATTTAGCATACGACCTAAATTATTTCATCAGATACGCCAGCACTCATAAACGATCCTTTTGAAATTCTTCTAAATACATCGATGCTCAATTTAAAATTTTTAATCAGGTAATTTTAGGATATCGAATGTCTTTAATAAAAAACTACTGCATTAAAAAAAAAAAAATTAAATTTATCATACGACCTAAATTATTTCATAAGATACGCCAGAACTTATAAACTATCCTTTTGAAAAACTGCTAACAACATCGATTCTCAACGTAAAAATTTGAATCAAACACTTTTAGGGTATCGAGTGTCCTTACTAAAAAACTACTGCATTAAAAAAAATTAAATTCATCATAACGACCTAAATTATTTCATCAGATATGCCAGCACTCATAAAAGATCCTTTTGAAATTCTTCTAACAACATCGATTCTCAAGGTAAAAGTTTGAATCAAACACTTTTAGGATATCGAGTGTCCTTACTAAAAAACTATTGCATTAAAAAAAATTAAATTGATCATACAATCTAAATTATTTCATCAGATATGCCAGCACTCATAAACGATCCTTTTGAAATTCTGCTAGCAACATCGATGTTCAAGGTAAAAGTTTGAATCAAACACTTTTAGTATATCGAGTGTCCTTACTGAAAAACTACTGCATTAAATAAAAAAATTAAATTTATCATATGACCTAAATTATTTTATCAGATACGCCAGCAATCATAAACGATCCTTTTGAAATTCTGCTAACAACATTATTTCTCAAGGTAAAAGTTTGAATCAAACACTTTTAGGATATCGAGTGTCCTTACTAAAAAACTACTGCATTAAAAAAAAGTCATTCATTTGGGTAAAAGTTTGAATCAGACACTTTTAGAATATCGAGTGTCCTTACTAAAAAACTTCTGCATTAAAAAAAATTAAATTGATCATAACGACCTAAATTATTTCATCAGATATGCCAGCACTCATAAACGATCCTTTTGAAATTCTTCTAACAACATCGATTCTCAAGGTAAAAGTTTGAATCAAACACTTTCCTTTTGAAACGATCCTTTTGAAATTCTGCTAACAACATCGATTCTCAAGGTAAAAAATTGAATCAAACACTTTAAGCATATCGAGTGTCCTTACTGAAAAACTAGCCTACTGCATTAAAAAAAAATTAAATTTATCATACGACCTAAATTATTTCATCAGATACGCCAGAACTCATAAACGATCCTTTTGAAATTCTGCTAACAACATCGTTTCTCAAGGTAAAAGTTTGAATCAAACACTTTTAGGATACTGAGTGTCCTTACTAAAAAACTACTGCATTAAAAAAAATAAATTGAATTAATCATACAATCTAAATTATTTCATCAGATATGCCAGCACTCATAAACGATCTTTTTGACATTCTGCTAACAACATCGATGTTCAAGGTAAAAGTTTGAATCAGACAATTTTAGGATATCGAGTGTCCCTACTAAAAAACTACTGCATGAAAAAAAAAATTAAATTAATCATACAATCTAAATTATTTCATCAGATATGCCAGCACTCATAAACAATCCTTTTGAAATTCTGCTAATAACATCGATGTTCAATTTAAAAGTTTGAATCAGACACTTTTAGGATATCGAGTGTCCTTACTGAAAAACTACTGCATTAAAAAACAAAATAAATTAAATTTATTATACGACCTAAATTATTTCATCAGATACGTCTGCACTCATAAACGATCCTTTTGAAATTCTGCTAACAACATCGATGCTCAAGGTAAAAGTTTGAATCAGACACTTTTAGGATATCGAGTGTCCTTACTATTAAAACTACTGCATTAAAAAAAAATTAAATTAATCATACAATGTAAATTATTTCATCAGATATGTCAGCACTCATAAACGATCCTTTTGAAATTCTGCTAATAACATCGATGTTCAAGGTAAAAGTTTGAATCAGAAACTTTTAGGATATCGAGTGTCCTTACTGAAAAACTACTGCATTAAAAAAATGAATTAAATTTATCATACGACCTAAATTATTTCATCAGATACGCCAGCACTCATAAACGATCCTTTGGAAATTCTGCTAACAACATCGATTATCAAGGTAAAAGTTTGAATCAAACACTTTTAGGATATCAAGTGTCCTTACTGAAAAACTACTGCATTAAAAAAAAAATTAAATTTATCATACGACCTAAATTATTTCATCAGATACGCCAGCACTCATAAATGATCCTTTTGAAATTCTGCTAACAACATCGATTCTCAAGGTAGAAGTTTGAATCAAACACTTTTAGGATATCGAGTGTCCTTACTAAAAAACTACTGCATTAAAAATAAATAAATTAAATTTATCAGATGACCTAAACTATTTCATCAGATGCGCCAGCACTCATAAACGATCCTTTTGAAATTCTGCTAACAGCATCGATGCTCAAGGTAAAAGTTTGAATCAGACACTTTTAGGACATCGAGTGTCCTTAATAAAAAACTACTGCATTAAAAAAAATTAAATTAATCATACAATCTAAATTATTTCATCAAATATGCCAGCACTCATAAACGATCCTTTTGAAATTCTGCTAATGACATCGATGTTCAAGGTAAAAGTTTGAATCAGACACTTTTATTATATCGAGTGTCCTTACTGACAAACTATTGCATTAAAAAAATAAATTAAATTTATCATACGACCTAAATTATTTCATCAGATACACCAGCACTCATAAACGATCCTTTTGAAATTCTGCTAACAACATCGATTCTCAAGGTAAAAGTTTGAATCAAACACTCTTATCATATCAAGAGTCCTTACTAAAAAACTACTGAATTAAAAAAAATAAATTAAATTAATCATACGACCTAAATTATTTCATCTGATACGCCAGCACTCATAAACGATCCTTTTGAAATTCTGCTAAAAACATCAATGCTCAAGGTAAAAGTTTGAATCAGACACTTTTAGAATATCGAGTGTCCTTACTAAAAACTACTGCATTAAAAAAATAAAATTAAATTGATCATAACGACCTAAATTATTTCATCAGATAAGCCAGTACTCATAAACGATCCTTTTGAAATTCTTCTAACAGCATCGATTCTCAAGGTAAAAGTTTGAATCAAATACTTTTAGGATATCGAGTGTCCTTACTAAAAAACTACTGCATTAAAAAAAATAAATGAAATTAATCATACAATCTAAATTATTTCATCAGATATGCCAGCACTCATAAACGATTCTTTTGAAATTCTGCTAACAACATCGTTTCTCAAGGTAAAAGTTTGAATCAAACACTTTTAGGATACCGAGTGTCCTTAC
Organism: Artemia sp. Qi Xiang Cuo; assembly: GCF_049724085.1. NCBI lineage: Eukaryota > Metazoa > Arthropoda > Branchiopoda > Anostraca > Artemiidae > Artemia > Artemia sp. Qi Xiang Cuo. Next base: position 13,477,929 of record NC_142797.1, on the reverse strand, counting down.
TAAAAAACTACTGCATTAAAAAAAAATTAAATTTATCATATGACCTAAATTATTTCATCAGATACGCCAGCACTCATAAAAGATCCTTTTGAAATTCTGCTAACAACATCGATGCCCAAGGTAAAAGTTTGAATCAGACACTTTTAGGATATTGAATGTTCTTACTAAAAACTAACGCATTAAAAAAATAAATTAATCATACAATCTAAATTATTTCATCAGATATGCCAGCACTCATAAGCGATCCTTTTGAAATTCTGTTAACAACATCGATTCTCACGGTAAAAGTTTGAATCAAACACTTTTAGCATATCGAGTGTCCTTACTGAAAAACTACTGCATGAAAAAAATATTAAATTTATCATACGACCTAAATTATTTCATCAGATACGCCAGCGCTCATAAACGATCCTTTTGAAATTCTACTAACAACATCGTTTCTCAAGGTAAAAGTTTGAATCAAACACTTTTAGGATATCGAGTGTCCTTACTAAAAAACTCCTGCATTAAAAAAGTAAATTAAATTTATCATATGACATAAATTATTTCATCAGGTACGCCAGCACTCATAAATGATCCTTTTGAAATTTTGCTAAAAACATCGATGCTCAAGGTAAAAGTTTGAATCAGACACTTTTAGGATATCGAATGTTCTTACTAAAAACTACTGCATTAAAAAAAATTAAATTAATCATACAATCTAAATTATTTCATCAGATATGCCAGCACTCATAAACGATCCTTTTAAAATTCTGCTAATAACATCGATGTTCAAGGTAAAAGTTTGAATCAGACACTTTTAGGATATCGAGTGTCCTTACTGAAAAACTATTGCATTAAAAAAATAAATTAAATTTATCGTACGACCTAAATTATTTCATCAGATACGCCAGCACTCATAAACGATCCTTTTGAAATTCTGCTAACAACATCGATTATCAAGGTAAAAGTTTTAATAAAACACTTTTAGCATATCTAGTTTCCTTACTGAAAAACTAATGCATTAAAAAAAATTTAATTTATCATACGACCTAAATTATTTCATCAGATACGCCAGCACTCATAAACGATCCTTTTGAAATTCTGCTAACAACATAGATTCTCAAGGTAAAAGTTTGAATCAAACACTTTTAGGATATTGAGTGTCCTTACTGAAAAACTACTGCATTAAAAAAATAAATTAAATTTATCATACGACCTAAATTATTTCATCAGATACGCCAGCACTCATAAACGATCGTTTTGAAATTCTGCTAACAATATTGATGCTCAAGGTAAAAGTTTGAATCAAACACTTTTAGCATATCGAGTGTCCTTACTGAAAAACTACTGCATTAAAAAAAATATTAAATTTATCATACGACCTAAATTATTTCATCAGATACGCCAGCACTCATAAACGATCCTTTTGAAATTCTGCTAACAACATCTTTTCTCAAGTTAAAAGTTTGAATCAAACACTTTTAGGATATCGAGTGTCCTTACTAAAAAACTACTGCATTAAAAAAATAAATTAAATTTATCATATGACCTAAATTATTTCATCAGATACGCCAGCACTCATAAACGATCCTTTTGAAATTCTGCTAACAACATCAATGCTCAAGGTAAAAGTTTGAATCAGACACTTTTAGGATATCGATTGTCCTTGCTGAAAAACTACTGCATTAAAAAAAATTTAATTAATCATACAATCTAAATCATTTCATCAGATATGCCAGCACTCATAAACGATCCTTTTGAAATTCTGCTAATAACATCGATGTTCAAGGTAAAAGTTTGAATCAGACACTTTTAGGATATCGAGTGTCCTTACTGAAAAACTATTGAATAATAAATTAGATTTATCATACGACCTAAATTATTTCATCAGATACGCCAGCACTCATAAACGATCCTTTTGAAATTCTGTTAACAACATCGATTCTCACGGTAAAAGTTTGAATCAAACACTTTTAGCATATCGAGTGTCCTTACTGAAAAACTACTGCATGAAAAAAATATTAAATTTATCATACGACCTAAATTATTTCATCAGATACGCCAGCACTCATAAACGATCCTTTTGAAATTCTGCTAATAACATCGATGTTCAAGGTAAAAGTTTGAATCAGACACTTTTAGGATATCGAGTGTCCTTACTAAAAAATTACTGCATTAAAAATAAATAAAATTAAATTTATCAGATGACCTAAACTATTTCATCAGATGCGCCAGCACTCATAAACGATCCTTTTGAAATTCTGCTAACAACATCGTTTCTCAAGGTAAAAGTTTGAATCAGACACTTTTAGGACATCGAGTGTCCTTAATAAAAAACTACTGCATTAAAAAAAATTAAATTAATCATACAATCTAAATTATTTCATCAAATATGCCATCACTCATAAACGATCCTTTTGAAATTCTGCTAATGACATCGATGTTCAAGGTAAAAGTTTGAATCAGACACTTTTATTATATCGAGTGTCCTTACTGAAAAACTATTGCATTAAAAAAATAAATTAAATTTATCATACGACCTAAATTATTTCATCAGATACGCCAGCACTCATAAACGATCCTTTTGAAATTCTGCTAACAACATCGATTCTCAAGGTAAAAGTTTGAATCAAACACTCTTAGCATATCAAGTGTCCTTACTGAAAAACTACTGCATTAAAAAAATAAATTAAATTTATCAGACGACCTAAATTATTTCATCTGATACGCCAGCACTCATAAACGATCCTTTTGAAATTCTGCTAACAACATCAATACTCAAGGTAAAAGTTTTAATCAGACACTATTAGAATATCGAGTGTCCTTACTAAAAACTACTGCATTAAAAAAATAAAATTAAATTGATCATAACGACCTAAGTTATTTCATCAGATAAGCCAGTACTCATAAACGATCCTTTTGAAATTCTTCTAACAGCATCGATTCTCAAGGTAAAAGTTTGAATCAAATACTTTTAGGATATCGAGTGTCCTTACTAAAAAACTACTGCATTAAAAAAAAATAAATTAAATTAATCATACAATCTAAATTATTTCATCAGATATGCCAGCACTCATAAACGATTCTTTTGAAATTCTGCTAACAACATCGATTCTCAAGGTAAAAGTTTGAATCAAACACTTTTAGCATATCGAGTGTCCTTACTAAAAAACTACTGCATTAAAAAAAAAATTAAATTTATCATACGACCTAAATTATTTCATCAGATACGCCAGCACTCATAAACGATCCTTTTGAAATTCTGCTAACAACATCGATTCCCAAGGTAAAAGTTTGAATCAGACACTTTTAGGATATTGAATGTTCTTACTAAAAACTACCGCATTAAAAAAATTAAATTAATCATACAATCTAAATTATTTCATCAGATATGCCAGCACTCATAAACGATCCTTTTGAAATTCTGCTAATAGCATAGATGTTCAAGGTAAAAGTTTGAATCAGACACTTTTAGGATATCGAGTGTCCTTACTGAAAAACTATTGCATAATAAATTAGATTTATCATACGACCTAAATTATTTCATCAGATACGCCAGCACTCATAAACGATCCTTTTGAAATTCTGTTAACAACATCGATTCTCACGGTAAAAGTTTGAATCAAACACTTTTAGCATATCGAGTGTCCTTACTGAAAAACTACTGCATGAAAAAAATATTAAATTTATCATACGACCTAAATTATTTCATCAGATACGCCAGCACTCATAAACGATCCTTTTGAAATTCTGCTAACAACATCGTTTCTCAAGGTAAAAGTTTGAATCAAACACTTTTAGGATATCGAGTGTCCTTACTAAAAAACTACTGCATTAAAAAAATAAATTAAATTTATCATATGACCTAAATTATTTCATCAGATACGCCAGCACTCATAAACGATCCTTTTGAAATTCTGCTAACAACATCGATGCTCAAGGTAAAAGTTTGAATCAGACACTTTTAGGATATAGATTGTTCTTACTAAAAACTACTGCATTAAAAAAAATTAAATTAATCATACAATCTAAATTATTTCATCAGATATGCCAGCACTCATAAACGATCCTTTTAAAATTCTGCTAATAACATCGATGTTCAAGGTAAAAGTTTGAATCAGACACTTTTAGGATAAAGAGTGTCCTTACTGAAAAACTATTGCATTAAAAAAATAAATTAAATTTATCATACGACCTAAATTATTTCATCAGATACGCCAGCACTCATAAACGATCCTTTGGAAATTCTGCTAACAACATCGATTCTCAAGTTAAAAGTTTGAATCAAATACTTTTAGGATATCAAGTGTCCTTACTGAAAAACTACTGCATTAAAAAAAAAATTAAATTTATCATACGACCTAAATTATTTCATCAGATACGCCAGCACTCATAAACGATCCTTTTGAAATTCTGCTAACAACATCGATTCTCAAGGTAAAAGTTTGAATCAAACACTTTTAGGATATCGAGTATCCTTACTAAAAAACTACTTCATTAAAAAAATAAATTAAATTTATCATACAACCTAAATTATTTCATCAGGTACGCCAGCATTCATAAACGATCCTTTTGAAATTCTGCTAACAACATCGATTTTCAAGGTGAAAGTTTGAATCAGACACTTTTAGCATATCGAGTGTTCTTACTGAAAAACTACTGCATTAAAAAAAATATTAAATTTATCATACGACCTAAATTATTTCATCAGATACGCCAGCACTCATAAACGATCCTTTTGAAATTCTGCTAACAACATCGTTTCTCAAGGTAAAAGTTTGAATCAAACACTTTTAGGATATCAAGTGTCCTTACTGAAAAATTACAGCATTAAAAAAAAAATTAAATTTATCATATGACCTAAATTATTTCATCAGATACGCCAGCACTCATAAACGATCCTTTTGAAATTCTGCTAACAACATCAATGCTCAAGGTAAAAGTTTGAATCAGACACTTTTAGGATATCGAATGTTCTTACTAAAAAACTACTGCATTAAAAAAAATTAAATTAATCATACAATCTAAATTATTTCATCAGATATGCCAGCACTCATAAACGATCCTTTTAAAATTCTGCTAATAACATCGATGTTCAAGGTAAAAGTTTGAATCAGACACTTTTAGGATATCGAGTGTCCTTACTGAAAAACTATTGCATTAAAAAAATAAATTAGATTTATCATACGACCTAAATTATTTCATCAGATACACCAGTACTCATAAACAATCCTTTGGAAATTCTGCTAACAACATCGATTATCAAGGTAAAAGTTTGAATCAAACACTCTTAGCATATCGAGAGTCCTTACTGAAAAACTACTGCAATAAAAAAATAAATTAAATTTATCATAAGACCTAAATTATTTCATCAGATACGCCAGCACTCATAAATGATCCTTTTGAAATTCTGCTAAGAACATCGTTTCTCAAGGTAAAAGTTTGAATCAAACACTTTTTGGATATCGAGTGTCCTTACTAAAAAACTACTGCAATAAAAAATATAAATAAAATTTATCATACGACCTAAATTATTTCATCAGATACGCCAAATCATCCTTGAACACCATCTTTCTCATGAAAAAAAAGTCCTAAATTTTTAAACTAATGTTTAAAAGCATATCCACAATATCATTTTGCCGTGTCATGATCAATATATCAATAAATTGTGTAAATGCATTTGGACCACGATGTAGAAGCTTCATACAATAGTCTAATGATGGAGAATCAGTTTTCTTTATATCAACAAGCATTCCCCGAGAAAATATCTTGCTTTGAATAGACAGCTCTATAAAATCATCATCTAGAATCAAACATTTTTCCATAGGCACTAGATTCCTCATGATTCGCTCTTTCTCAAATCTATCCATTTTTTTTTAGAGTCCTAACACTCTCACAACCAACTTCAAACTAACCAGAATTTTTATTTCTACTCTAAAAAATATACGCTAGTCTACTATAGAAAGAAAAATACCTTTGATTTAGAAATAATTTTATTGGGCATAATTACAACAATAATTTTCACTGATGCATTTTGTTCTCATCAATATATTTCGATAGGACATCTAATGCTGACAGAAGCTTATTTATATGGAGAATATTCACTTTTCCAGCACAACATAGTTGCTCCTCCTGCTTAAATTTGCTTAATGATATCACGTATCTAGCATACATATCGTCCCATTCAAGGCATAGTCTACAGCCACCTGTTATTTCCACAGCCACATTTGGTACTCGTATATCATTACTGCTACCGGCTCCATCATTAATCTCCAATAATGTAAATGCACCACTCATTTTCCTCTATTAATATCCTCTCAAATAAACTATTCTCTCTGAATTCAATTCTCTTACTAATAAGAATTGTAATGAAAACCATCCCTTTTATTCAAATCCAATCATCAATCGAGTTATCGTATAGTGGGAAACCATTGCTGTCTCTAATTGGCTCCTAAAAAATGTCTACGTCAAACGGTGCAATCTTATGCAATTCATCTCAATAATAAAAATCCGTGCTAGCTTTTTAGAATGTTCACGTGTAAGTGTAGTGTCTCAGGTGTAAGTTTCCATGTAAGTTTCGCGGCTTTATATAAGATACTACTGATATCTTTTATTTTATTAGTTTAGGCAAAAAACACGCTAATATCATTAACCAACAAAAATTCTTGGAATCTTACAAAATTGAAAATCTTATTCCCAAGTTTTTAAGGTTCAGATTACATTTAAATACCCGGAAAGAAGAGCAATTTGATCGCACACTACAATTAAAAACATTAACACATATCATTAAAGAAGTAAAACAAAAAGATACACTATTTCCTCTGAAAGAAAATCCTTAGAAAGATTTTTATTTGAAAATTTGTCCGCTGTTGATTTTAGCCAGGTTGCTAGATTGGAAAGAAATTTGTTTAGTCATGATTTAGTCCTATCAAGGGAACGACTTATTAAGAAATTGGAAAACCTACTATATGAATTTTCAACAAAAGCCCTACTTACATTCCAAGTTTCACTCCTGGACCAGCTGTTGTTAATCTATCCTCTAGAACGCTTGAGCCAAAGGAAATTCAAGTTCTCGAAAAAGGTCCAAAATTCTCTTTTCTTCCATGACATGTTCCTGTGGCAGATTTAATTTCCTCTCTAGAGTCCTCTGTGCACAAATTTTATGCATCTATTTCCACATTTTCTATTGCCAGAGACAGATTATGACACAAAAATTTATTCTCACCTAAATAACGAGACAATATATAAAACTATAACCCACGATTATACTGATCAATTTGCAAGCAAAATTATAAATGAATTACAAATTTTAAAACAAAATGGTAAAATTACTCCACAGCTATATAATAATTTTTTCCCCCGCGGTAGCTTTTGCCCTAAGTTTTATGATCTAGCAAATTTGCACAAGCAAGGCATTCCTTTAAGGCCCGTAGTAGCTTGTACGAAAGCCCCCTTCATCCAGTATTGGGAAATGGTTGTGTACAGCCTTTAAACCATTGCTATACTCCCAAAAATCATATATATGTAATTTGGTAGATTTAGTTAAAAAACTCAAAAGCGTAAATATCTCCGAAAATACAATTATAAGTAGCTTTGACATTGTTTCAATGTATTCAAATATTGATGTCGCAGTATCTGAACAGTTATTAGAAAATAATCACTTAATAGAAGCTTCAGGAGCAGGAAAAGATTGTGATGTCTTAATGACCTTGGATAAACTTTGTAACAAGTACTCAATGTCTTTCCAATTCTGTAATTCTTTTTGCCAGCAAATTAATGGCGTAGAAATGGGCGCGCCCCTCTCTGGGTTACTGTCGAATATTTATGTGGAACATATTGCAAATTGGGCATTAGATTCGTAGTTTTCGAAAAATATATTTTGGGGACGATACATGGATGACGTAATTTCACTCTGGAACTTTGGCGAAAATGAGCTTAGGGTTTTTTTAGATCATCTTAATACATATGATAGAAATTTACAATTTACTTTAGATATTGAAATCGCAAATAAAATCCCATTCCTAGATGTTTTATTTATTCGTAGCTTCGATAAACTTAATTTTACTATTTATAGAAAACCAACACAAAATAATAGATATTTACATATTAAATCTAACCACCCCCCACAAGTTAAAAGAGCAGCCGTATTATCCCTCGTCGATCGCGCCCTAAACATTTGATCTGATTCTCACATCACAGCAGAATTAAACTTTATCATGGACATACTTTTTGGAAATGGGTATCCTATTTTTATTATTAATAGTGCAAAAGATAAAACCCCAGTAGATAAGTAGATAAAACCCCAGTTACTCGCCAAATAAGGGTCTATCAAATACCATGCGATTGTGGCAAATATTATGTAAGCAGAACACACCAGAATTTAGAAAAGCGCATACAACAGCATAAAGATGATAAAGTCAAAGCTCTAAATTCTAATATTTCCACTGTTTCATTTGATTCTGCATTAGGGTGCCATATTTTTGAAAATCCTAGTCACAATATACTTTTTGATAAATCCACCCTTATTAGTAATGACCTAGGCATAAAGCAGGTAGTCCGAGAATCAATTGAAATCAGACTTAAGATTAATAATGATATTTCCTTAAATAGGGACTTGGGGAATATACACTAAATGCTTGATACACAAATTTAATGAAAAATGATCTTACAAAATATTTTAAAAAACCAATAGATATTAACACAGAACCGGTCACAAAAAGACCTTTGAGGCTAGCTGCCGAAACTGCTGAATTAGCAATGAGAACGTGTTTTTAAATTATATTTCTTTCATCTCACTGAATCGGCTTGTTTTAACTCACTTTATTAGTCCTGGTTGAACTTCGCTGAAGTAAGGATGCTAGGACTACTTTGAAAAAAAATAACAATTTGGTTTTATTTGTCGCATGTTGTTGTGAGTCTTTTATCTTTTATATATTTTTGTCTTGCTGAGGACGGCCCTTGGAAATAGGGCCGAAATATTCATTCAAGTTATCTCCATTGTCTTAAAAAAAGATTTCCCTACGGTTCTTGGTGCTTTTGTTGTTTGATATGGAAAGGCAGTGTGGTCTTCGTCGTTATTTTAAGCACAAAATGTTTTTAGTATTAAATATTGATGCTCAAATGCAAGTCTAGTCAAGTTTCTGGCATCTTTAATCAGAGTATTAATGATAAAATCCCAACAACATTCCTTAAACGACAAAAATTTCATTAACAGTATAGATTTAGAATCGGCTTTAAAATGCTGTTTCCTTACATATGTGTCCTGCAGCTGCAATTTCCAGTTTCCAGTTTCGTTTCCTTTGAAAAAGGTCTCTTTACTAATGGTTAATCATCACGGATTTTAAACTCACAGATTTTAAGCTCTGCATTGTAATATAATGAGATGACAAAATATGATAATTCATAAGAAATGTTCGGTCATAGTATTACCATATGCAATATTTTTAAGGTAATATTTGTACTACAATATACAGGCTGGATGTGGAACGGGACATTGCAGAATTTTATTCGAAAGCATGGATAAGTTTTGGTTTTCTATAAGACTATAGCCATTTTAGCCTTCAAGGTTTAATTTTAAAATATCTGTAGAAAATAAACATAAATAGAGGATAAACGCCGGAGACACAAGGTCGAATGGCGAAAACCCGGTACAATAATCGGAATAAACCTTTTTGACAACAAAAACTAAATAACAGTTATTCCATGACTCACCAATAGACGGGCACCAACCCCACAAACCCACCAACACCAGGCAAAGATCCACCGAAAACACACCAATAAAAAAAACAACAGGCGAGCAAGGGTAACCGATGTCCGGTAGCTCACAGGGCAAAGCACACAACAAAACAATAATATCAAATGTACCTAGTTTTTAATATATTAACAATTCTTGAATTTATTTTTATGGATAGAATGAATTTTCTTTTTTATATTTGGAAGAAATTTGCTGCAATCAATAAATGTTAGATAAAGACACCATGAACCGGTGACTGAAAATAATGGCGAGAACCGTGATCTCTCTGTGCTTTATTTTAGGTGCTGAATGTTCCATTTACGTCGGGATTCATAAGCCTGGGCATGTTGCACAGGGAAAAAATTATTCGAACGAAAGTACGGACGTAGTTCCGACCGGTCATATTTTACCTTAAATAAAAAAGAATGAAGGGTGAATATCTGTGAAACAGGCAAAATATTAGTTAGAAGATATAGAGTTACAGTTTTACTCTTATTAAGATACGAACACGGTGATGGTAAATATTTCTGTAAAATTAGAAGAGGCCGGTTGTGAAGAATTTGTATCGGTTTCACATGACATCTGAAAGTTGCCAGATATATCAGAGGACAATACGTAAGATGGGAATGAACCAATGCAAAATAAATTAGACGTAGGATCTTTTATGGAAAAAAATGCTGAAACCTTCGCATTATACAAACCTCTTAAGCAACTTCAACCCGTAATCTATTACAATGTTCTTTATGTGACAGATTTTCATCAATAATACTTAGATACCGGAGCCAAGTTACCCTTTGAATTTGAATATTTGTAGCATGATCATACATTGTTGAAATTCCTTGTGCATTTTGCCCAATTCTACTATAAATGATAAATTTCCTTTTTGATTCATTCAATGATAAACGATTAGCTATTAGCCATACAAGAAGTTGTGAAAATACGATTTGCAGCTTCTCTTTGAGATCCTCTTCCGACTGTCCAGTAAGTGATGACCCGGTATCATCAGCGAAAAGAACATTCAGACCATGGTTTTCTGTCGCTGATGGAAAGTCATTTATGTGTATTACAAAAAGCAGTGGTCCCAGCATAGAACCTTGCGGGACACCAATATTTGAGAACAGACATGGATCCGAAACTGTGTCCCACTTAGGTAACCACTTAGGTAAGATGCGATGAAATCGTGCGCTGGTCCTCGTATCCCACCATGGTTTAATTTGCACAACAATATTTCATGGCATAACGAATTGAATGCCTTCTCTAGGTCCAAAAATATACTCGCCGGGATCCATTTTTTGTTCAGACGTTCGTAAATAAAGTCCAAAAATATACTCGCCGGGATCCATTTTTTGTTCAGACGTTCGTAAATAAATTGTACCATAGTTAATATAGCATCCTGCGTACTATGCTCTTTTCTAAATCCATATTGTGTTTTTGAAAAATAATCTTTTGAACCGAGAAAATTATACATTCGATTACAAAACATCGCTCCATTAGTTTAGAAAAACCCGGAAGAATAGAAATGGGTCTATAATTCGAGCAATTAGTCCGGTCACCACTTTTATATAGCGGTAACATTTTCGCTTTTTTGAAAGGACCCGGAAAAGTTCCCGATCTAAATGACAGATTTATTAAATGACACATAACTTTATTAATACTAGGTAAAATGCCTTTAACAATATTGGTCGAAAATTCATCAATCCCCGGGGAATTTCCATTCTTTAAAAGCTTACCAAACTTAGGAAGCTCTTCTTCTGATACCGGAATTAAAAGCATAGATTTTTCAGAAGGACTTTCTAGGTATGTGCGATAATTACATTGCCAATGGGACATATTACGTTGGAACTTATTCGCTACTGACTACCCGATTGACACGAAATGAGAATTTATGTAATTTGCCATTTCTAGTTCCCTTTCAATTGTATTACCATGGACATCCCGTATGTTTGAAGGTGAAGAAGACGTCCGCGATTGACTTAGACATGAGTTGATTAGTTTCCAAGTTTTCTTTGGGGACTTACTTACTTCATTAAAAGAATCTAAATAAAATTTCATTTTAGCATTACGTATTATTTTTGAAGGTAGGTTTTTATAATTTTTGAAAGTTCTTCTGTTTTCTTGACTTGGAAAAGATATTGAAGTTTTATAGAGATTGTTTTTATGTTTTATTGATGTCAAAAGGGCAGGCGATATCCATGGTTGGATGGGTTGATTATATTTCCGTTTTCTTTTTTTTATTCTTGGGCACGACTCATCAAGTGCAGCATTAAATCCTTCTAAAAAATAATCCGTGGTAGAGTTTATTTAATCAGCATCAAAAATAGGAGACCAATCAGTCAAATTCAGTTTATCCTTTAAACATACTAGATTTTTTTTATGAAACTAGTATCTCACATCAGAAATTAACAAAAAATGACCAGAGAAATCCGTCAGAACAACCTGTAAAGACGCGGCTGGGGTTGTTAAAAGTATGCTGTCAATGAGAATTGCACTAGTCGATGCAACACGCGTTGGAATTGTACACGAAGGAATTAGGGAGTTCGATGTCATTAACGTAATAAATTCTGTTGTATGGGTATTTTCATTAAATTCCAGTAGGTTTTTATTAAAATCCCCCATAACCACATCATCCTTATCGTCCAAAGATACTAGTAAAGATTCCAGAGATTGCAAAAAAAGCGGTATCGGGGCAGACGGGGGCTTATACACAACACAAACTTGAATATTTTCAGTCCCAAGCTGACATTCAACAGCCAGTATTTCACACATTTTTTCAACATTATATTTTTCCTGTTCTGGCAGTGGCTCAAGCTGCGCTCCATCTTTCGAAAATAACCCAAGGCCACCTTTTTCATGGACTAGTCGATTCTTATCAATGAATTTATATCCTAGGATTTTCACATTATATTTTGTCACATCATTAATAAATTTTTCACAAATCCCCAAAATGTCAATTTGATTTGCTGATAATAAACTAATTAGTTCATCAATAGAACTCATGAGTCCTTGTACATTCACAAACTTCATTTGCAATGAATTATTTTCAAGTCTCTTTATTTCATTACGAGAAACGTCCGATGACAGCCTTTTTTAGGAAAAGTGTTGTTTTCTTTTTGACCAAATACATGAAAAGTTTCAGGAAGTAAAGATAGGTTAAGAGGTTTTCCCTCCAAAGCCACCAGTATATCGCCCCTCCCCCCAACCCCGCACACTTTAAAGTCAACTAAATAATATTCGAAAGATCCCACCCCGTGCCAGTAATCCCACGTGACAAGGAGCCCGTACCACTGCCGAGTCATGAAAACTTATTATGCTTATCATCCTTCGAGAAGACCTAAGTTGAGAAGGCATAAGTAGAACAAAAATAACTGTGGTAGAAATAATCAAAAGAAATTTGAACCGAGCTTGCCTAAATAACACATAAAAATAAAAAATCAACATTTCTAAAAATCAAAAAATCAAACAATTATCAATCTAGAGCGGGATTGATCTAATATCCATACACTAGTCGCCTTTAATATCTCTTATGCTTTTGCCCACTGCGACTCAGTATCCGATTTATACTCTAGCCAGAGCTTGGCCCCTTTTTGTTTCACTCGTGTGAGTTGTGCGGATCCATTCTCTCGCAGTTCCTTCCCCTTAGACAATAACGTGTTTCTAACAGAGTTTAATTTGGGCGGCAAGTCCCTGCAAATCCAAACCCCAGTTCCTTTCGGCTTCGATATCGAGATTAAGATTTATTGAATATCTTTTTCTGACGACACTGTTACGAAAACTGGAGGGGCGATCGGCTTACAGCTAGACACATTTGACTTCTGAGGCACCCGGTAGCACTGTGATATTCCAGAACTATGATTTGGAGCAAGATCACCATGCAACTGACTCAACCTTTTTTATTAGGTCTCCCTGAGTAATTCATGACTAGAAACAGCAAGTAGTGTGTATATGATAAGATATAAGAATAGGAAACCGAAATTTTATTTAAACAAGCGTTTAAATATTTATTTAGATAAAGAGTAACTATTTCTTGTTTTCTTGCTTGTTGACCGAGGATACGATTTCTTGGCTGAGCAGCAGAAGCTGGACAAAGAGCAGAAGAGCTTGAATGAGCAGTACATTCGTTTAGCAAGGGATGAGCAAAAAAGATAATTTATTGAAAAAAGTAATGGGTTTTTTTTCTTTTAAAATTTAAAAAAAGGGGAGGGGGGAGGCATACACAAAAATTTTACAGAGAATAGAACTAACTTAAGGTTAAAAACCCTTGATTCTTATTTTAACTCTACAGTTACAAGAAGCCATGTCTGTTGCAACGACTTTTTATGTAAAACTGAATGCCATTACACAAAAAGATGGCAACAGTATGCAATATTATACTAAGTTGCGAGATTTACTGCTCAGCTCTTTTAATTTCTTAGCCTAGAAAAGAAATAGGACGTTAATCGGTTGAAGAAAAAATACATATAAAGAAGTGATAAAAAACAACAAACAAAGAAATATGTATGTATACATATTTCGAAATACCTCAAAATGTGTATTTGTTGTATCAGAAGAAATATGTAATCTCTCAAAATATGAATAAAAAATTTATTTTCTACAAGGCTTAGGGAAAACAGTAAACAGAATAGAGCTGACTGGGGGGAAATGCAAGCCAAACTCCCGCCCCGAACAAAAATCCTGGATACACCCTTGCTTCTGAGCAACTTAGGAAAATGTTGGGAACAAATGTATAAACGAGGTATTTGCGTTGAGCAAACTATTCCAAAAGCGATTTGACCAGTTTGCCAATAATTCACTGAAGCATCAAGCGCCCTGAGGCCAACACAGCTACGCACACTTCTCCACTCAAACCTAATTAATAATTAGACAATTACTAAAAACTAGTATAAAGGATTGATTAAGAATACGAAAAAAAGGGGAATTTGCTAAGCACTACTAAATTATTGAAATAAAGGATGAAATAGAAACAACGGGAAGCTTTAATCTTTCCTTATTTTAATTTCTATATCAAAACCTAACCAAAGTTTTTAGTGGTTTTTGGTTAACTTCTTTAGTTTTCATCAACTATACCGTTAATTTACCGTTTGGTTTTGGGTGAATCATATTGATTTTTGTAGTTAAACTTTTTGTTAATTAAATATATCACTATCACTATCACTATAGTTATTACTAGCTTATTGACAACCTATTGCAGCACCAACCCACCAGAGTGACAAACAGGGACCCACACTCCTCCTTCCCCAAGCCTATTCAAAGCTTCTTTCTTTACCCATTCTCATTCAGTGTCATTTTCCCTAAGCCCTTTATTATAACCGCTTCACTTTGTCCTGTTATAAGCTGTTCGGGAATGACCTACTATTCGTTTGGTTCCAAATGCATGGCCAAAAAGCACAGTCTATCTTCCTTCCTCTATACGATGTGGCCTAGCCATTGTGATCATTATTTCATTAAACGGAGTCAATTCACGAAAATGTAGGGGAGAGGGAGGATCTTTGTATGGTTTTTGAGAGAAGATACAATAGCATATGTTTTTTTCAATTCTATGTGGAACGAATATTTTGCGGTTGCTTAAAGAAAACACCAAAAGAGGTGTTTTTCAAAACCTAGATGGGTGAACTAAGGAGGTGTGAAGTGGAGGCCATGGATAAAATTGCCGAAGATTTAGAAGATGCAGCTAGACGGCATAATAGTAAAATATTGTACTGGCACGTTAACAAATTGAGAGGTAGTAGTCAATCCGGACTTGTCCCATTTAAAGATAGGAATGGGGTGGCAATTAGCGATAAGGAAAAAGCTAAAGCGAGATGGGCCGAGCATTTTGAGAATTTGCTTAACCGAGATAGAGTTGCAGGAAAAAATATAGAGGAAAATGAAAAAGTTTGTGATACCTTGAATGTGAAGGAATATTTGTTTTGTGAGGAGGAATTAGCAACAGTACTAAAAGGATTAAAGAATAATAAGGCTCCAGGTGCTGATAGGGTGGTGAATAAGTTTCTTAAATATGGTAGCTCTGAGGTTAGAAATAAGCTATTGAAGATTATGAATATGATATTTGAAAAATGGGAAGTACCTAACGATTTTAGGAAAACCTTAATTAAGCCACTTTATAAGAAAGGTGATAAAAGTGAGTGTAGTAATTATTGAGGCATTAGTCTGGTCTCTCTAGGTAGCAAATTACTTTGTAATATTATACTTTTTAGACTAAGAGATGCCGTAGACAAAGTTTCAAGTGAAGAGCAGTGCGGTTTTAGAAAAGATAGAGGATGTGTTGACCAAATTTTCACTCTTAGGTTAATAATTGAGAAGTGCCTAAGTTTTCAAACACCTTTGGTCCTCAGTTTTATAGATTATGAGCAAGCGTTCGATTCTGTTGATAGAAGAGCTTTAGAAAAGGTCTTATCCTTGTATGGTATACCAGATAAACATACTAGTGCGATTAGTGCTCTGTGCAAGAATAACATTGCAGCGGATAACGTAGCAAATAATGTTAGCAGCTGGTTTTGTGTCTAATCAGGAGTTAAGCAGGGTTGTGTTCTATCCCCCTTTATATGGATTATTTTGATGGACGTTGTTTTAAGGAGCACAGGCTAGTCAATGGGAGACCACGGAATCAAATGGGGAGGAAAAAGTCTCCTGGACTTGGATTATGCTGATGATTTAAGAATCCTAGATGAAAGTGTGAGCAAAATGAATGAAGTCTTAGAGGTTTTGCGAGTTCAAGGTGCTAGTATTGGTTTGAAAATTAATCTTAGGAAGACTAAGTCACTGAGGCTAGGAATAAGTGAAGATTAAAAGGTGACGTTGGGTAATGAAAAGATTGATCAGGTGGGCAGCTTCACTTACCTTTGTAGTTTTATTAGTAACGATGGTGGGAGCAGTGAAGATGTTAAATATAGAATAGCAAGGGCTCAGGGTGTTTTTTCACATTTAAAAAAAGTTTAGAAGAATAGGACGATAAGTCTGCAAACAAAGATTAGAATATTAGAAGCTACAGTGATGACAGTGGTCAAATATGGCTCTGAAGCATGGACGCTCCGAAAAGCGGATGAAGATTTGCTAGATATTTTCCAGAGAAATTGCTTAAGGATTGTTCTGGGTACCCGGCTGACTGACCGTATTCCAAACAATAGGCTATACGAAAAATGTGGTTCAATACCGCTTTCTAGGTCTATAATGAAAGAAAGGTTGAGGTGGTTAGGGCATGTTGTGCGGATGAAGGATGACAGATTGCCGAACATTGTTCTTTTCGGCCAACCGTCTAGGGCTAAACGGAAAGCAGGTTGTCCTCGTCTGGGGTTGAAGAACGTCATAAAGAAAGATTTAAAGGAAATAGGAACTTCGTGGGCGGGTGTAAAAAGGGAGGCTTTGAATAGATTGGGGTGGACGAGGAGCGTGCGTAGCTGTGTTGGCCTCAGGCGGCTTGTTGCTGTGATGAGTTGTTGTTAGTAGTATTTAAAGAAGTAGACTTTGACCCTTCCGATACTGTTTACTTTTTACAATGATGAACTCTCTGTTAGTAAACTTAAAAAAGAGCACGTACACATAGAAATTCTTGCATTTCCTTATCAACAAAATCTTCATGTAAAATTAATAATGTATACTATTTTTATTATCAGTTGGATGTCGGCTCATGACAAGGCACTTTGAAGCTCTGTTACTTTGTATTGCCACTAGTGAGCAACTTCGTTGACTCGAAGTTCAATTACTATTTTTTTAATTCTTCATATTTGAATCAATTATCTTTTTTTCAATTCTTTCAATACATTCTTTTGCTTATGATATTTTCTTTGAAACAAGAATAAGTTTCAAAGAAACTAAAACAAAATGTCTATAATTCGGGGCTATCTTTAATTGAGATGGAATAGGTGCCATGATATTACTTCATATTTCTGTTACCGGTACGAACCTACTGACTGGAATTAGTAAAATTAGAAATTACCAAGCAAGTCTGTAACAATAAATGTAAAATAGTGCATGTAGATATGCATGTTTTTTTTTACTTTTTATTATTTTCTATAATCATTGTCAATACTAATCCACTGACTATAAGTTTAATTCATTTTTTCTTATAAACTTTTCTGGATTGTGAATTCCGTTTTCTATATATTTAGGCAGAAATATTTTCAGTCTAAGATACTAACTTGTAAAATGATAACAATTTTCAAAACAGTTAAACAGAAGGGGCAAACGCTGACAGAAAAGCATTCAAATCGAAATATACACCAGGATATTTCGATGGCTTCCATACAAGGAGCTGCTACAAGACAATTTCAATTGCAACAAGATATAACAGACTAACTCTGTACGGTGCAAAAAAGAAACATCATTGAACAGTCTTGTCGAAAAGCCCATAAACTCAAACCGTAGACTAAATAGCAATTGAATACAAAGACACACTGAATATAAAGGAATGAATATAAAGGAATGAATATAAAGGCTTGACGTGATGTTGCTTTATTTCACCTTTAATTGTGCATCTTCAGTCTCTATTAACTCTAACCTATATTCTTTCTTAATTTTGGATATTTAAATGGATTCTTCTGACGTTTAATCTATATCTTTAATGCTTTCTGTTAATGCATCTTTTGATTACAATCCTTTCTTTTAAAAATATGTTTTTAAATTACAAGAGCCCAAACACACAAAATATAGTCATTTTGTTTTTTAAAATTCTTCAGAGCATTAATTTATTTAACGTAGGTTGTAAGTAATGAATTTTCTGCTGGCACTACATACACTTTTATTCAGACTCCTTTTCGTCAAAAGTGTGCTCCCTATCCCTTTACACTAATTTTCTTCGACCCTTCCAATGGTTCTCTGTGATTTTCAAAGTATTTATTGGAAACTTACTCTATTCATATACATATTTTTATAACAGCTAACTGTAATAAATATGACCACAGCTTACCCTCTTAATAGCAGCTTTCAGGAAAGCAGATCTTCTATACATTTCATTTCTGTTGAGCTGATATTCAGTGAATTTGGACACTATTACCCTAGAGAGAAATCAAACGTAAAAAGGTCTTCCTTTTTGGTGAAAGCCAAAGTGCAACATATGCTTATTATTATGTGAAAAGTTGGAATAACTAAACGAAAAAACTTCCCATGGTTAAAAAAATGTGCACCTCACTTATTAATAGCCGAAAAAATATGTTGTTGCTAACAAATTAATTGAAATAAAATCAAGGTGCATGAAAAAGGTTCAAAATTATAACCATAATCAATGTCATCTTTGGAGGGGGGGGGGGGGCAAAGTCTTTTTTATTTGATTTGGAGTGGATGAGAGTCAATCTACGTTCTTTGCAATCAACAAAAAGGAGATGAAAATGTTATCTCTGAACTGCGGCTAGAACACTCGGTACTGAAAGCTTGAATACTGAGATACTGAATACTTGAAACTAAAAAATATGTTATTTACAAACTTAAACATATTCTCCTTGAGGGACTCCGCAAGTTATGTTTGTCCACTATGTGCTATTATCCCCTTTAAACAGTAGGAGTATGCACTTTTCTTTTTCTTTTTTTTTTCAGAAGACTCAGAACAATACCCAGTGATGAACTATAGCTCATATTCATTAAATTGGGTTTTTAATAATTATCTCTGCATTGCTTGAAAATTTATTTAAACAAATTGGCTAAATAAGAGCATTGATAACCTGTACGGCACCATTGAAGACAACAAGGCTAGCTTTGATGACTCATCAGCTGTGACGCTATGAACCCATCATAAAAATGAACAGGTTAACCATAACGAAAATATAGATTAATATGGTCTGTCTCCTTAGATATTGTTAAACACATTTTTGGGGTTAATTGATGTTCAATTACAAATATAGAGTAACATCTAAATGGAAATTCTGGAGAACTCCGCAATAACAACATAATTGATTACTTTGCAATTTTAAAAATAAATTTAATAAATTAATCAGTATATTTAATTACTTTAATTAATATTAAGTTTTTAAATCACAATATTTTTTTAAAATCAACTCTTTACGTATCTGCGGTTTAGCTTACGAAATAGGTGGTAAGAGAACTATATTATTATGTACAGTGATTGGTTCCCAAACTGCACAGCACTGAGGGGAGCTCAGTTGAAGCATTTAAAATGCAGCTGGCGATTTATCAACCTTCCAAAATGCATTAAACTGCTAAAAAATAAAGGATAGTATGTAGTGCTTTCCTATTCTTTCAATTTCCCGCAACTTTGTTTGGTGCTGAAAGTAAAAAGTTTTTCAACCGCTTTCTCTTCTGGTTTTACCACTATTAAAAATCTAGAACATAAAAATGCCTGGAAGCTTCTGGTGTTCAAACCAAAGCTAAATCCAGAAAGTGATCAAACGTGGCTTAAGGTTCCTAATTGAATTTTCGTATTTCAGACCAACTTGGTGAAACTCTATGACCTGTATCTACCGTCTTTTCCTGTATCTGTAACATGAACGCTGCAGTTAACTTTTTCTTTCAAAATGTCGGGAGTCTTTCGTCGCGAGTGGTCCACATCGCGAACGGCAGCTCAGAGACAGCCTATGTGACCGCAAGGGAAGCAAGTAAGGATACTTCGCCAACAACTAGACAGGATTTGTTGCCAGGAGAGGTGATGAAGCATAGATCGACTGGCTGGACCAACAGTTCAGACTATGTGGTTCATGTTACTATCTCAATGAATAACGGCAGCGTGAAATTTGAAAGAACTGTAGACAACAATCGGAGCCTTATCATTACCGCCAATAAACGCCTAGTTGAGGCTCACTACAGCGTATGGTACGAATGGGGTGGTTATTCAAGCGTCTGGAGGAGTACAAGCGGCATCTGCCACAATCCCGAATGCCCGCGGGAGAGAAGAAGTGGGTGTGAATGCTGATGTGAAAAATGCTTCATGTAGTGGGATGTGACTATGAATGTTTTTTCTTCTTTCTTTTTTGAATGTTGTAAATATTATGGTATTATTTTCCATTATTATTGTCCTGTCTTTTCTCTTTTTTCCTTCATACTCCATCGTTTTTGTCGGTTGTTGATGTAGAGGGGTTAGAAAATACATTCATTCATTCATTCGTATCTTTAATGACGTTCAAGGTTATAATTTTCGAAATAAAGCACTAAGTAAATATAAACTTGCCCGGCAGCGAGGATACTCAACAACGATTTAACATAATTTAGCAAACTACTACAGCTTAAGAAAATACAAAAACAATATCACCCAGAAATTGCTCTTATGTCAATTACCAAGCTTAAGTGCGAGTATGGATCGTTATCAGATTGATGAAGCACTTCAAGTTTAATAAAAAGTTGTAACTGTTGATCAATATTACAAAATGTTGACATGGCAAAAAGTAGTGAAGGGAAATAAGGCCGTGTTGACGCCTTTACCTGGTTCTATCGCTGCTATCGAGAACTTAAAAGAACGAGTCTTCCTCTCACGGATTTTCTGAAATCTAGGCTTCTAATTCCAACAATCTGGATTTTGGTGAGTATTCAGGTGGGTATTATAGTGAGCCTTCACGTCATGGATTTTCCATAATCTCGGGTTCCAGATTCTGAGATGCTCAAAATCTGGAAGCCCAGATTGTGGAAAATCCATGAGGTGAAGACTCACTCTACGACTGAATTTGAACCTCCGTCCCTGGATCCGGTGGTGATGGCATCCTCAGTCGAATTAAATACGATTAACTCCCGACCCGAATGAGCGGAGTTTAAGCTTACGCAGGACATCAAAATTGGCTATAGTGCGTCCAGACTATTCGTTTTCTGGAAAAATAGAGTGGGGGAACGTGAATCAGGAAAACCAGATCAGACTTGTCGTTTTTTCGAAACACATATGTACAAGTTTATCATTTATTCTCGTCAAATTCGTTTTTTTCTGAACTAAAACCTTCAAAAGAAATATTTTTAGAGCCTCAGCTAGACAATTTACATCTTTTTTGTTTTAAACTATATTAAAAATTATTTTTATTGATCACTTATAGTCTCCTTTTCTGGCACTTTTCCCAGAAAAGTTATCCACACTACCGTTTTCCTTCCCATTTTCCCATTTTCAGATCCTCTGATCCTTGAAAAATTCTGGCCCCGAAAACGCTAAAAAGGGACGAAAGTTCTGGTGTAGACTCAAAGTTTTTCGTCCCATTTTCCCAGAAAACGGATAGTCTGGACGCACAATTACCTATACAGACAAGAGCCTCGTTCGATTTGGCATTGCTAAGTCTACAGGAAAATTGACATTTTTATCTCTAGCGTTTTATTTATGCCTTTCCTGTCGACTGGATAAGCAAATCGAACGCATTTTTTAGTGGTGGTTTCAAAATAAGCGATTGAACAAAGAATATTTTCAAGCAGCGAGGCTAAATAGTTTTATTTTGTTCTTTAATTAAGTTTAATACTTTTTACCATTCATAGATCAAACAATCTATCTTTATTCTTATGCATAAATGTCAGCAAATCAATTTTGAATTTACCTCCTAAATCAAAGATTTTCCCAGTCGATCTTCCTTGTTTTTCTTTTTTATCAAAAGATGATGGAAATGACGTAATGGCGTCAACATTTTCAAATCGAACGCCTGATTGTGTCGACATGGAATCAAATTAAACGACCAAACTCCTCGTCGTGTCGATTGGGTTGTCAGTCGAACGAGGCTGAGGCATAGGATTTTGACGGAATCCTTAAAAGGTGAAAGGTTTTCCTTAAGGGTTGAGAAGTTTTTAAGTTGAATCTTTTTCAATTCGACCTTATAAGGTTGATAGGATTTACAATATTCCAATGGGACTACGTGATGTTTGTTCAAGAAGAATCAGATTGCAAAAAGATGATTGAAAAATCAATAGATTATTAAGATTATAAAAATAACTGAGCAAAGCGAGCCATCTAGAACATACCTAAAAATTGCAGTCTATGTGGATTGAATTGTTTTGGTTCAAAACCAACCTTGCCTAAGGACATTTTCAATTTTTTCAAATTTCTTGTTGCAGGACTCGCTATGGAATTTCAATAAAAACGTATGTTTACGTTTGAACAGATTTCTTTTCACCCTTTAAGGACTTTTTTCACTCCTTAAGGAAAATCCTATGCGACTAAGCTTAAGAGCTTGACGCACGTAACTTATTTTGGCTCTGATTTGCCAAATCAACACCGAATTGCAAAGAAAACCGAAGCGATTCGAGCTTGAAAAAGTTTCTAGTTTTCAGCACCGATTTACAAAAACGGTACCCAGTTTCATCGTGATCGCCAAAAAAAAAATAAAAAAAAGAAAGCAGCATTTTCAAAAAAATAGAGAATTATGTTGTTTCAGTTCTGAATCGTTTCCTTCTTTTCGGCAGGATACTCAAAAGAACTAAATTGAGAGGAATCAAGCTATTATTGATAAACTGCAGCTGATTATTGGTATCCATGACGTTTTGTTTTGAAAATCTCGCGTAAACGGCACTGTTTTTGCACCGCCTACTGAGCTGCTGAAATTGGTGCCGAAATAAGCTACGTGCGTCGAGCCCTTTAGCCTTAGTTTCAACGGGGCAGGAAGAGAATCGATTTGAGAGTTGCTCTGAATACTAGGGTTTATTGAGGATACTTCCCAATGTGGAACTCCATTTGCCATGCGCTTCTCATTTCGGATATTTGTTAGTTAGGTCAGAAAGGAATAAAGCAGGGACTTGAAACTAAGTCCATGTTTCAGTAGACTCTATTGACTGCTTTGACTGTACTAGTATAAGTAAAAGGTGAAGCTACATTATGCTATTGATATTGTTTTACATTGACACGCCAGGTAACATATACTTAAGGCTGTGAATGAAGCGGAATAAGCCCTATACTAATGAAACCTAAAGTGGTGAATACGGAAGCAGAAAAAAAAAAACACTTAAATTTTCTTTCATGCTGTTATTGTTGACTGGTAGAATCCTATTGAACTGCCGTAATTAATCTTTCAAACTGAATTTACTATTTGTCAACTATCACTTAAAAATATTAAGAAATGCAAACTATGTAAGGCTGCACCCTGTTTTAGCCATGTAAAACTCCTTACACTAGTTGTATTCAGGGCCGTATCTAGCTTTTGTAGCCCCCGGTGTGAGAGGCTAAAATGGCAACCCCAAAATTAAGAATTCCCTTACCCCCCCCTAGTTATGGCCCTGGTTGTATCAGTGGCATTTTCATACCCCTTTGACCACTCCTGTAGGTGACAGATTTGCCTATAAAGTGTTTTGTTTTTTTTATTGTCACTTTGGTCTTATAATGTGTTTTCTTGCCCCAGCCTCCAAATGCGAAATGACAAAATCCAAAGGCTAAAAGCAAAAGCTGTTCTGAAGGACTATGACTGCTGAGTTTAAACTGACTCTAAACTGACATGACTCAAATTTGACTTCCTTGTAAGGTTTTTATGCTTGAGTAGCCTACAAACCAAATTCCAAGCCTCAAGAACACACCAGGTACCAATACTAAAGTCCACAAGTACGCAAAACGCAACTATTGTTGATTATGCTAAGTTCAGACGCATAGGATTTTGCTTAAGAGTTGAAAGGGAACCAAATCCTTAGCCTTTGAAAAGAAGCCCGTTCAGACGTAAAGAGATGTTTTTGTTTAAATCCTATAGCGAATCTCCCTGTAGAAAATTTGAAAAATTTTAACATGTTCTTAGATTTAGTCCTTGAGGCTCAGCCATTTCTTTAATCTTAG
Source organism: Artemia sp. Qi Xiang Cuo (assembly GCF_049724085.1). Taxonomy (NCBI): domain Eukaryota; kingdom Metazoa; phylum Arthropoda; class Branchiopoda; order Anostraca; family Artemiidae; genus Artemia; species Artemia sp. Qi Xiang Cuo. Next base: position 13,453,561 of record NC_142797.1, on the reverse strand, counting down.
TAATCTATAAATTTTGTTTTAATAGTTTAATTTCGTAAATTTGAAAACCCTCGCAACCTGCTAATGTCAAATTGAATTTAATTCAATTCAAAAATCCTCTCACATTTTAGGGAAAACTTTATAGGAATCCTTCCACCCTGTAAGAATTTCGTCAAAATCCTTTGCGTCTGAACCTACCATTATCTCGAAACGTGGGATAAGCTTCAAAGGACTCTTTTCTCTTGTTTGTTCGTACACGAGACGTTTATACTCGACTCCTTTAGGTGTTGTAAATATAAGAGTCACGATTAGAATATAGAGAATTGAGTTAGAATCGAGCTTGAACACCCCCCTCCCCAACATGGCCTGGAAAAGAAATTTGTCGGCACGATTTTGCTGAAAATAAGCTTTTGTCGGCGCGATTTGCTATGCACTAGCAGTTAAAGCATACGAAAAATTTTTGTCAGCACCTTTTGTAGACAGGTGTCAGCACACACGAAACTTGTCGGAACATTCTGGGCTGCCCCCCCCCCCCCCCCACCCAACCCTAGGAAGGTAGTTACGCCCCTCCTTTCCAGGGATGGATATAGACCATTATTCAGTGTTTGAATACAGTTTGCTACAATTCGGCTTTTCTATCTGATGTATATAAAATTGTGGCTGATACAAAACGACCAGAGATCCGAAGGCTTTTTTCTTGTACCAGTATGAAGTGACAGATACATAGATGCTTTTCTTTCAGCCACTATATCTTGTCCTATGTGTAACGGGAGCAAAATGCTATATATTTAAAATACAAGATTCTTTCCTTCTAAAGATGACTCGGACAGAAATTAAACGTCCCCTAATTGAGTTCAAATACCGCTTCCAAGAGTATAAATTCTTAATCAGCAAAAAGAGAAATTGCATTCTAGCTTCAGTCAAACAACGAAGCTAGCCGTTCGAATTTAGCTAAGATAATTAGTAACAAAAAAAATGCTACGCTCAATATTTCTAAGGAAGTTTAAATGGTAAGAACCGTATCAACGCTTGAATCATCAGAAACATTTAAAAGAAATTATTGGACGAAAGGTTTACATCCTCGGTCCACTCGGGCCAATGGTGAGCCAGTTCTTAAAGTGCAGGACTGAAGAGCTATGTTTGATAGAGGAGTAAAAATTTACGAAGGAAGGGCAGGTGATACCTCAAAAAGTGCCACCTCTAAAAGTTCTAATCTGGATTCTAATCCGGAAACTAGTTCTGAAGAGTCTGACGGCAAATCAGACCATATAGTAGCTAAAGAAGTAGGAAAATCAAGACCGACCTCAGCAGCCGTACACAGGAATCAAACGAAATTAAAAGGGCAAGAATTTTTGAAAAAACAATACAAAAAGTTTGACCTTATTTTGCTAGAAAAACCTAAAAAAAAAACCGCAAGAAACAGAGTAGAAAATCACGACACAGTCAGGCAGAATGGTTAAAAAACCTGACAGATGGAAATATCACTAATTAATTTAAAGAAAAATTTCAAATCCCTTATAAAAATTAACGTGTGATCCACCATAATAAATTTAACAGTGTGCAAGTAAAGTTAACCAAGTCAATATTAATGAGAAAAAAATAACAATAATACAAGTGATCTCAAAACATTGGTGATCAGAGAGAAAGGTAGGAACAGAAAACAACCAAAGGTAGGAAGCTAGTGGTCTACTGAGGACGACAACTAGCGTTGGACCTTGTTTTGTGGGAAGCCTGGGGAGGAGACAAGGGTAAAACATCAGTACATTACACAGACACCGTGTTCATGTTTTAGAGCAATTGAGTTTGACTAAATTGAGCTATATTTAATTTTTTTTTCAAACTGAATTGAATTTGATTAAAAACAGTTTAATTATAATAAATTGAGATAAATCTAGTGCAAATGGAGCATTCAGGTATTTGTTGTAAAGCTCAAAAGTGATGCTTAAATTTTGAAATCATTTGATTGGTTGAAGTTTACGTAAGAAAACCCTGTATACATCAAATAGTAACTAAGTATGACTCATTAGGGTTACACATTATAAGCTGGAGATTGTATAGAGGCAGTCCTAATGTATGGGCCGTCAGTCAATATTAGGGACAAAAATACTTTTAAACAGAAGGATACAAAGAATCCGATCCGAACTTTATCTATAGTTGGCTATTGGTACGTTTATATGTAGAATTTCACGGCGGATGTGGAATTATATCTCAATAACAATATGTAAAATTTTAAAGCCATTTGATCAGTTAAGATATATGGATTGAAACCCTGTGTATATCCAATGGCGACTAAGTAAAACCCACAAGGAATTCCCTAATAATGTGAAGGTGTTTTTCGCTTAACGTATTCTAATAAGACTTTAATATCATATCTATTTATTTAGTGCTGAAGTTCAAACAATGGCTCAAACAATAGCCTTCTAAAAAGATATCGATGTCAGTTCTTCATTACACTTATATTTTTTGCCAAGCATCAACTGGAATCTACGCGGGCAAGCTTGGAAATCCTGCATCTAGTTACCTTATTCGAAAGGCCAATATGAGGCACCAATGTTGACTTGTAATTACGGAAAAATCCTGAGACTAAGAAGACGAAAACCAAGAGAAGAGCACGGGGAAACAGCTGAAATGCAGAGGTTAAACCGGGAGCCCCATGAGAAATTCTAAGCCAAGAAATAGGAAAGACGTTAGAAAACGAGTGGGTATAGAGGTCTCCACTCGTCCTTGTTATGTCTTGTTCCCTCATTGTAGCATCGTTTACGTAAAACCGTGTGGTTATGACGCTGCAACATGCGTTTCTTAAACAACACGGACGTGCGTGAACAATGCAGGCATGAAATAAGTTGTAAAATTAGACCTCAAAAATTAACCACGTAGCATAAACTCTGTTTAAATGATTATTTTAAATCTAATGTAAAATTAACTAAGTGTTGAAAGAAGTTAAAATAAAGTGTATGTAGTAGTGTATATTAGAAAGTATAATAAGAGACCACACTTAAAGTTGAAGAATTAATAATTTTATAACGTTGTTAGGCCATAACAGCTTAGAGGAAACTTCTATGTATTGAATTTCCCAATGGGAACTATGTCGTTTTATTATAAACCAATTAATACGTGACTTATTCGTACTATGAGTATTTACTTCAAAGAACGTGTGATTCTGCCTCGTTATTTTTATTACAGGAAGTAAATGGACACATTGGATATTGAGCATTACAATGAGTTGCCCAGTACAGATACAACCTATTAGCATCTATCTTCATTATATCTCAACCAACGAAGAGTACTCACCATAGACTCCAGGCAATTTTCATCCCAGCTTCCTCTACGAAAACAACAGTTACCTTTGATCGTTGTTTCTTCGACCATGAACCATATTACGTATCAGGTAACACTATATTTGAATCTCAGTATCCAGTGCTTTATCGAACTATATAATCACATAAATGCTGAGAACCCCATAGGTCAGTACAATATATAAATACATAGATATCGCTTTTGATACTCATTATGGACCCCAGAATCATTTGACAGTATAGTGGTGATATTTTAAGCTAAATGATATTTAACGATATTTGAAGTTAAATGATATTTAAAGACACTCGAAGATATTTGAATCTAAAGTTAAAGACAAATTAAAGTTTAATTCTGAGAACCCCATTGATCAGTACAATATAAACTATATTTAAAGATATTTGAAGTTAAATGATAGTTGAAGATATTTGAAGTTGAAGTTAAAGACAATTTGAAGTTTAATTCTGAGAACCCCATCGATCAGTTCAAGATAAACGATATTTAACGATGTTTGAAGTTAAATTATATTCGAAGATGTTTGAAGTTGAAGTTAAAGACAATATGTTAAAAGAGTCACTATAGTTTGATGACAACCCGTTCCAAACCCAAACTTCAATTACCCCGTGATTAACCTAGGAATCACTACAAAGGCTAATCGACGCAAGCCATGAGCTAACACTTTTATAAAAGGCACAAATGAACAATTTTACCCGAGAATACATTCTCTATGTGCCTCAAAATATCCTAAAAATGATATGCTGAAAAGAAAAATAAACGCACTCCCAGTGTGCAACCCCTCAATGATAAGTCACCCTATGAACTATAAAAAAAAGGCAGGTGAGAATGAACCCTAATAGCATATGCCAACACCTGTAGTGGGAATCATCATTCCCCAGTTGACAATTAGAGAAAACTTGTCGTGTGAACACAATCAGGCTCGAACTGTTCCATGAAGAAACCATAACGTAAATTCTTCAAAATTTTTGCCAAGACAAAAAAGAGTGAAGGACAATAATTTACAACAGAAGGATGTAGTACACTAAGGACTCGAAGGTGATGGAATAGATGTGAAATTTACATGTGTTACTTCTTAATAACTTTGATAACTCAAAAATCCCAATAGTGAAAGTGTTTTAATATTACCAGTGAATATGGTAAACCCAATATTGTTTGTTATAAATCATTCATGTATGTACCGCTAGACGTTCAAGTAGAATTAAGTGTAGTATTATCATGTCATTCATTTAATGTAGCGTAGATAGAATGTAGTATGACATATAGACAGCAAAATAATAAAAAAATCCTTGTAAAAATTGAAAAAAAATCTTTAGTATAGTAGCTAGCCTAGAACCATGAATAATCTTAGTCCGGTAGAGGAATTTTAGATAGAGATGTAGAATAAAATAAGAAAAGTAATAGAGAAAATTTTTAGCACTCCTTATTAAGCCATAACATAAATATAAAATAATTATGTAGAAGAAATAGTTAATAAATAGCAAACATTTTAGAAAGCCTACTATCAAGCCTATTGTAGCCTACTATCACCCCGTCATTACTAATGACAGGGCGTCATTAATTGATGGGAAGGGTGATATGTACCGGGAGCAAAATGCTATATATCTAAAATACAAGATTCTTTCCTTCTAAAGATGATTCGGACAGAAATTAAACGTCCCCTAATTGAGTTCAAATACCACTTCAAAGAGTCTAAATTATTAATCAGCAAAAAGAGAAATTCTAGCTTCTATTCTAGCTTCAGTCAAACAACGACGCTAGCCCTTTGAATTTCGCTAAGATAATTAGTAACAAAAAAATGCTACGCTCAATATTTATAAGGAAGTTTAAATAGTAAGAACCGTGTGAACGCTTGAATCATCAGAAATATTTAAAAGAAATTAATGGACGAAAGGTTTACATCCTTGGTCCTTTAGGGCCAATGGTGAGCCAGCTCTTACAGCGTAGGACTGAAGAGCTATGTTTGATAGTGGGGTAGAAGGGCTTTTTGAGATTATTGGAAAATCAGAGTCAAGACCACTCAGACAAAATTCTTATATTCTTCTATCGTTGTCACCATTATTGTCGTTTCAAGTGACCCATTGCTGTGCACCTAAGCATGTAAGTTCAATAAATCTATTGCCTTTTTTATCTGTGTTTATTTCATTTTATATGTCTGCATCTAGTCTAACAATAGGTAATTAGTTCGCATGTTTCCAAGGTCATGCTCCCAGGGAATCGGATCTCCAGATAGCTCAAGAAAAAGAGGTCACGTTTACATGGCTGTACATTTTATTTTCACCCAATAATTAAGCGTGGCGCAGGCCTTGTTGGCGCAATCTTCAGCGCTATAAGCGGCGCTATCGGAGAAATTACAAGGTGTAAATTCACGACCTTTGAGCATAATATTGCCTTTGACGCGGTCAGTATTTAGTACCACACTTAGTATGGCCAGCCTATTTTTCCATCGCCACAAATACCAAAAATCATCATTGCTACACTCGTCTCTCTTTTCTTTCCTCTCTCTTTCTCACACACACACACACACTTTCTCTCTGTCTCTCTCTTTCTCTCTCTCTCTCTCTCTATATCTGTCTTTGTCTCTCTCTGTCTCTGTCTCTCTCTCTTTCTCTCTCTCTCTCTCTCTCTCTCTCTCTCTCTCTCTCTCTCTCTCTCTCTCTTTCTCTCTTCTTTCTCAACTCACCAATACTTCAACATTACCGTCCTGAATGTGAAAACTTCCTTAGACACCCTTTCCCTCCCGCAGTCGCCCCTGCTGCTGTGACCAGAAGATTCACAGAAACTGGAAGAATGTGGAGATGCATCTTTTCAGCATTGATTCTGACATAACCATTTTTAGTTTCAAAATTTTTTCGATGGATACAAAAAATAGACTTTCTGATAAGAACTAGAATAGTGCCAAAATTTGGCAAAAAGACGAGACATTACGTAAGCTGCGATATTACTTTAGCCTTTTATAGGTGAGGTTAGGAAATTTCCACTCGATTGATAAGCAAAGTTTAAATGAGCAATAATTAGTTATATTTATTTGCAGATCTGAGGGCAGACGAAAACATTCCCGAGGGTGAACTAATAAGCTTGATAGAAGAACATCTTCCAAATTACAAGTTGCGTGCTGACAACCTAACAAACTTTGCGGGTAGGATTTTCTGACATTAATTTTGGATTCTGAAATTTCGTTCTCCTCTCCTCACCTTTTTAGTTTTACTTTTTTTTGTTTTTTTTACTAATAGTCTAATTTCAGTTCATCCATTTATTTTTGCTGAAGTGGACGAGTAAGCAGCAAAAATAAAATAAAACGTGCAAAAGTTTGGTCACAATAGAAAATAAAGCGATAGTCTCGGTGCGTTCTCGTTCTGAGTTGTCCTCCGAGTTTTCATCTGACTTCTCGTTTTTTACCTTTTTTTTACTAATCGAAACAATGATTTCTCCCTTTTTTACGTTTTTGGCAGAATGAGAACTCAGAGTTCATATCGTCGGAGGAGAACTCAGAAAATGCTAAGGTACAAAGTTTTGCTCTGAGTTTTGCTTCACATTCATCACTGCTGGAGTAAACATGGAATTAAAAGCACAGTTTCCAACTACTTTGGACTATCAAAATTAAAGGTTTCACATACAGTGTGAGTATCACCTTTTTTTCCAACATTGACCACAGCAGAAAATCAGTTGCTTGCTTGGAAATGGCTATTTTTTCTAATTATTTTGGCAATTATTAGCAGCAATTTGTTTGTAAAAAATAAATTATTTAAGGTTAGCCTTCTCCAGAGTAATGCTCATAAGAGTAGGCTTACCATAAAACTTACCAGCTTATCAATGTCCAAAAATTTGGTGTTTTTGTGAAAAAGGGAAAGAACTTCATCCCTTGGACAAAAACACCAATATTTTCGAGAACAGAAAATACAAAACAGAGAACTAAGAAGTCGGAGCAAGAACGCAGCTTATTGTATTGTAATTCAGTGAGAAAAAAACTAATTATGCACGTAAGAGCCAAAAAGTGACGCTAATTTTATACATCAAACTATATTTTTATGAACCTGATGCATTGGCACCGTTTCGGCAAGAGCCAGAGCTGGGGGGAGGAGGGAAATAATTTTTTTTTTCGTTCGATATTTAGACCTTTTTTGGTCCTCGTGGTGCAATCTTTTTTGGAAACGTGGTTTTATACTGTATGATACTAAACCCCATTATAAGAAATAACCGGTATAAATTGTCACTCTTGGCATTTTCCTTTTTTATATTTTCTATTTCGTGCTTCTGAAACTGAGGGAGGTGGATGGCAAATGTACTCCGCCAACGTGTGATGCCCCTGCCACAACGTTATAGCTGTCAAACAGTCTCAGAGAGATCTTTTTTTTTGTTTTTTTCGATTGTCAGAAGAAAATGCCTTGATCCTTTATAATAAAAAAATCCAGCTTTCTTTTTGATTTTGTTTAGAAACATCAAATGATAGTAGCTTAGTGGTCCAGAGTTAAAGTTTTCAGCCTCACTAAATAGGCGAATTGAAAAATTAAAAACCAATACTATGACGCCAAAGTTCAAGGATTTTAATAGTTTAGCATTAGGAAGCGCCATTTATTTATTTGCTAATAAACGAACTGGGTGAATATTCGATCACAAAAATTTTTTGATCTGTAACTAAAATGTGTGTTAATTTTTTCATTTGCCTCTCAGAAATCTCTTATAAGAATATTAGACTACGAAACGGCAAAAATTCTTCAATTTAGCATTAAGTGCCCTTCTCTCTTGTATTTTGGACTGTTTACCATCTCCAGGGGGACGGTAGTAGTAAGCTAGGTGCTGATTCCAATCCTACGCCTGAGGCATGAATATGTGTGCAGTTTAACCGGTACACTGGCTTACCAAGGACAGTCACCTATTACTAGGAGCGATACATGAGTTACAAGACGGGTTTCTTAGACAACACCGATTTTTTGGGGCCAATCAGAGATCTATGAGGAATTATACATGAATAAAATTCCTTTATCGTGGTTTCATGCCCCTACCATTAGTATATATATATTTCACGAGTACAGGTCTTGTCACACACGTTTTTTGCTAGGTTCAATAGTCAAAACTTGAGATCGTCAAATTACGTATTCAAAGGTTTATTGAGCCTTCTGTAAAAAAAATATTGAGTTCAGTTGTAGGGTTAGATAATCATGTTTTGTCGTATAAATAATATTTTACTAAATATACAGCCAAGTCGTGCATGATTCTGAGTCAAAAATTGTCAAACACTAATAACCTCTAGGCTGAAGGCACCTTGTATCTTGTCTAGAATTTATGTCATATGGTGTTAAATCATTTACCTAAAAAATAACTATATTTGCGAAAAAAGGTATAGCATTTGCGAATTGGACTGTATGAACAATCTTAATTGTTGATTGAATAATAGGGGTGAGAATTATCTTAATTGGTGATCGGATTGTGTGAAGATGCTAAAAAAGGGTTAAAATGATTATCAGTTAAGGTATGCCCGAAGGGTTGTTAACTCATAGGTATTTTATAGCAAATTTGGAATAGTATCAATCTATGGAAATGGTTAACGATGATAAAATGACCTTGTGAGTTGACCTAGCTTTACTTCTCCGATGTGTTCTGTGTAATACACAAGTACCGTTTGAACAGTGTTGTCAATATAAATAATGCTATAACATTCTAATATACTAGAAAGTTGATACTAATAGAGATGTAGATGGCAATAAAAGGATTTTAATAAAGAAATTCAGAACAATCCTTAGAAATCACTGAAAATCAACTAGTTAGATGATTATGAGTATGAACCGTCAAGGATCGTAAACATCAATGACCCTAATTACCAGGGACCTCAACCTCCAAAGGTCTCCTATCCCCACCCTCAACGGGACCCCTCCTTCCAGCTTTTTTTGGCCCCCTCCACCTTCCCCCCATTGTTTTTATTTTTTTGTTTTTTTAACATGTTTTTTTCAACTTTTTTTTTACATCTCTTAGAATGACATGAAACATACTTAAAACATAAGAAAATCACATTTAATATTTTACAAATTCAAAATTAGAATGATATAGAAATGTTAGTCTTGACTTTAACTATTTGAAAAATATTGTTTGCAGTTACACTTTGTTTTATATTGGACTAATTTTTTTTCACTTCGAAATTATTCAACTTTTTTTTACGTATCTTAAAATGACATGGAATATGCTTACGGCTCTAACAATTGTACTCTATGCTTGCTCGGAGACACGATACGGCTTTCCCACTGGTACTCTATGGCCAGTTATTGACACTACCTAGTTTATTGCATGCATTAAATCAGTATTTTTACGCAGTGGGACGATAAACACATAACTAATATCTTTAAAAAAGTGAAGATGGTGCATTTTAAAAAAGTGTGCTCACATGATAGTGTTATTGTAGCATTGAATGTCGACAATGAGAAGTAATTGAACTATGAAACAAGTACAAGTAGTAGCACTATTGGAAATGTATGCGTGCATTGTCATGATAGTAAGGAATTAAATTTCTTTGCAGTGCCAAAAAATTCAACTCATATGATGGTGGATATGCGAGATTGAGAGCTCCGGAGATGATCTCACTCAAAGAGAATGCCAACAAAAAATAATAGTTGATGAAGAGGGCCTTCTTCTTGCTAGTGCTTATGGTAACATGTTACCCTGTCTTACACCCCATCGTCAGCTTTCAGGTATTAGCATTCAACGGAAGATCAAAAGAAGACAGGCATACTATTCTACTAATATCATAAATCATATCTTGTCTACTTGCCGGAACTGTTACCTGTATAAAAATAATGTGATAATAGACAGTGAAATTGCCAGAAAAATAAAAAGGGCATTGGTAGAAAATATCACTAAGGAATATAAAGATGAATCGATGAAAAACAAAGTGCCAGCAAACGTTACTACAATTGATCAAACAATTAATGAACCAAATAGTCCCAAAGATGAAATGCTTATTGAACATGTGGATGACCCCTCAGTAGAAATATATTCACATGTTAGTGTTGTTGTAGTATTGAATGCTGACAAGGAGAAGTTTTTGAACCATGAAACAATTACAAGTGGTAGCACTATCGGAAACGTATGCGTGCATTGTCATTACAGTGAGGAATTGTAGCAATAAAAGTTTTAGGGTCGTGGTTATAAATATTGACCGCGTCAAATGTAATATCGTACCCTAAAAGCTGAGAACTTACACTATGTGTTCTCCGATAGCGCCGCTTATAGTGCTAAAGATTGTGTCAACTAGGCTAGCGCCGCCCTCGATTAATGGGAGAAAATAGAATATGTAGACATATAAATGTGGCCTCTTTTTCTTGAGCGATCTGGAGATCAGATTCCCTGGGAACGTCCTTGGAGATTTTGCGAACTAATTGCCTATTACTAGACTAGATGCAGACATATAAAGTGAAATAAACACTGGTAAAAAATAATAGATTAATTGGGACTTACATATTTAGGTGCACAGCAGTGAGTCACTTCAAACGACAACAATGGTGACTGAAATACAACAATCAAAGAATTGCTAACATCGTACGCGGAATAAATATGTTTAAGTGGTCTTGATTTTCAAATACGAATATCTTCAAAAAGCACTTCTACCCCACTATCAAACTTAGCTCTTTGGTCTTGCGCTCTAAGAACTGGCTCACAATTGGCTCGAGTCACCCCAAGGATGTGAACCCTTCGTCCAATAATACATCTTAAATATTTTTGATGATTTAGACGTTCACACGGTTCTTATCGTTCAAACTTCCTGCGAAAGTGACTGCACTTTTTCTCTTTGCTGATTAAGGACTTCTCATTTTTGAAACTAGATTTAACTTAATTAGAGGAAGTCGGAATTATCTTTAGAAAGAAGGAACTTTATTTTGGTTTTTTAAATCTATCGCATTTTGCTCATGGTATATATTATCCGTCCCATTAATTAATGACGTCCCGTCATTATGACTTGCTTGCCTTTGGGCTTTTGAATGTTCGCAATTTATTAATTATTTCTTCTACATAATTATTTTATATTTCGGCTTAATCAGGAGTGCTAAAAATTTTCTCTATTACTTTTCTTTTTTATTCTACATCCCTATCTAAAATTCATCTACCGGACTAAGATTATTCATGGTTCTAGGCTAACTACTATACTAAAGATTTTTTTTCCTACACCTAACACTGATTAATTTTACATTTCCAACAAAGTTGGGGCTATTCTACCTTTACATAAGATTTTTTTTTGAATTCACTTTTTACAAGGCTTTTTTTTGCTGTCTATATAGCACACTACTTTCTATCTACGCTACATTAAATGAATAGCTCGACAACGCTACACATAACTCTATCTGGACATCTAACACTACATACAAAAACGATTTAAAACAAACAATATTGGGTTTACTATATTCACTGGTGACAAAAACACTTTCACTTGGACTGTTTGTTACGCAACGTTAATGATAGGATATTGGGATTTTTGAATTATCAAAGTTATTAAGAAGTAACATATGTAAATTCACATCTATTTCATCACCTTCGAGTCTTTAGTGTACTTAATCCTTCTGTTTTAAATTATTATCCTTCACTCCTTTTGTCTTGGCAAAATTTTTAAATCACTTACGTTATGGTTTCTTCATGGAGCAGTTCGAGCCTGATTGTGTTAACACGACAAGTTTTCTCTAATTTTCAACTGGGAAATGATGCTTTCCCACTACAGGTATAGGCATATGCTATCAGGGTTCACTCTGACCTGCTTTTTTTGATAGTTTATTGGGTGCCTTATGATCAAGGGGTCGAACACTGGGAGTGCGTTTATTTTCTTCTCAGCATATCATTTTTATGATATATTGAGGCACATAGAGAATGTATTCTCGCGTAAAATTGTTCATTTGTGCCTCTTATAAAATTGTTAGCTCATGAGTTGCGTCGATCAACCTTTGCGGTAATTCCTAGGTTAATCACGGGAGAATTGAAGTTTGGATTTGGAACGGGTTGACATCAAACTATAGTGACTCCTTCAACATATTGTCTTTAACTTGTGGGAGGGACATATTGTCACTGGCTTGGTCACTGGAGTTAATTTTGTTTTCTAGGTCCTTTTTTCCGAAATTATCTCGTACATTTATGGCATAACAGAGATATGAACTTTCCCACAGAGGGGATAGGATGGATTCTGAGAGATGGTCGAAAGGGACTTGACGCGTGAATCTGCGTTATATAGATAATTTTCGGGATCATCAAATATCATCACTATACAGTCAAATGGTTCTGGGGTCCATAATGATTATCAAAGGCGTTATTTCTGTATTTTTATCTTGTACTGATCGATAGGGTTCTCAGAATTTATGTGATTATATAGTTCGATAATGCGCTGGATACTGAGATTCAAATATAATGTTACCTGATACGTAATATGGTTCATGGTCGAACAAACAATAATCAAAGGTAACTGTTGTTTTCGCGGACGAAGCTGGGATGAAGATTGCCTGGTGTGTATGGAGAGTACTCTTCGTTGGTTGAGGTATGATGATCAAATATCATCACTATACAGTCAAGTGGTTCTGGGGTCCATAATGATTGTCAAAGGCGATATTTATGTATTTATATCTTGTACTGATCGATGGGGTTCTCAGCATTTATGTGATTATATAGTTCGATAAGGCACTTTATACTGAGATTCAAATATAATGTTACCTGATACGTAATATGGTTTGTGGTTAAAAAAACAATGATCAAAGGTAACTGTTGTTTTCGTAGACGAAGCTGGGATGAAAATTGCCTGGAGTGTCTGGTCAGTACTCTTTGTTGGTTGAGGTATGATGAAAATAGATGCTACTGGGTTTTATCTGCACTGGGCAACTCATTGTAATGTTTGATATCCAATGCGTCAATCCACTTCCTGTAATAAAAATAACGAGGCAGAATCACACGTTCTTTAAAGTAAATACTTATAGTACATATAAGTCACGTATTGATCGGATACATGAATTTTACGCTATGAGACAGAGTTAAATAAATACACTAATATTAGTACAGAAAACTAAATTTTTATCGTGTTCAACACTCTTTCAACACTCAGCTAATTTTACATTAGGCTTAAAATAATCATTTAAATAGAGTTTATGCTACATAGTTAATTTTGAGGTCTAATTTTACAACATGTTTCATGCCTGCATTGTTCAAGCACGTCCGTGCTGTTTAAGAAACGCATGTTGCAGTGTCATAACCACACGGTTTTACGTAAACGATACTACAATAAGGGAACAAGACATAACAAGGACGAGTGGAGACCTCTATACCCACTCGTTTTCTAATGTCTTCCCTATATCCTGGCTTAGACGTTCTCATGGGGTTCCGGGTTTAACCTCTGCATTTCAGCTGTTTCCCCGTGTTCTTCTCTTGGTTTTCGTCTTCTTAGTCTTAGGATTTTTCCGTAATTAAAAGTCAATAGGGCTCTTATGGTCAGGGAAGTTGAGAATACGAAACATACGGCCAATAGTATGTTCCACCAGAAATTGGTTGAGAAAAATCCGTATCTATTATCCACATACGTTAATCTCTGGTCTTCATTTGTAAATAGGGGAATCTGCGCATCTAATGCTTCTCTTATTTTTGTATGCCTTATTGTCCCTTTATTCTTTTTTATTTTTGACCATATCGAGGTTTTTATTTTCTCGTTTCCTATATTGGAAATAGTGTACCACAGGTTGATCGCCTTGAAGTTAGTTATTTTGGGACTTATTATCTTTGTGCTCGTGGTAATTAACGGCGTTCGGACGGTTGACTCTTTAGTTACGAGTCGACACCCTTGTTTTATGGTTATCGTACCCACATTTTGTAATAGTAATTCTGTTTCGTAACTTGGGTCTATTCTTTCTGTATTATTGTAACAAGACAAAGTTCCAACAGTTTCTCTTGGAACTGAAATCATGATAGTGTTCATAAGTATGAACAGGATCAGCTCATAATTAGATGCTTCTGTACTGGTAGTTTTTTTGATTTTATAAAGCTGCCAGATAGAAGGGTATAGCCTACTGAATTGAATAGTTTAAAAACTAAACTTCTTTTCAAAATATCTGACACTCCGAACTAGTCGTGTTTACTTCAGCTGATAAAAACAAATTTGCTCTATCAAAATATACTGAAAACTGGCGAAAATTTGTACGGGTATAATGGGGGTGAAGAAATATAGGTTTCAAGAGGAAATCTCTTTAGTAGTCACTATATCAGAATTGGATAATATAATATACATGTTGCTCAAATAAATTTCGCATAAACTAAAAAAAGAGGGAGGAACATGAAAAAAATTGACAAAAATAAACATTTTTCACTAAATGAAGCACGATCTTTTCAAGTTAAACATAAATCTTAGTCTAACTCAAATAAATTATCAGGTTCTAATTAGTTTAATTGAGATGATTGAATTTTAATTAATAACTTATTGAGAAATTATATTTTAATAAATAATTAAAGTAAAAAATTGGGTACGAATTGATTATTAGAATAATTAAATAAGAATTTGACTGATATTTTAAGAAAGAAAAACGAACAAAATGGCAAGTAAAATAAAGGAAGATTAAACACTAAGAACCTAAAAATCAGAGCAAAACACGATTCAGATCAAGCTCTAGCAATAAATAGTGTCAGATTATCGAATTTTTAAGTCAAGTTAGGCATATTTGATTTACTTTTGATTAATTTTCTTCATTGTTTAACTTTCTTAATTTTTCAATCTTCACGTGGAAGGTAATTTCATACAAATGAACTCAAGAAAGGGGTAGATACCAAAGCAGTACTGCAAAACATACACAAAAAGCCCTGTCTTAATGAGTTTAATAAGGGTTGTAGGGATTTTACATCTTAAAAAGCTCTTATGCCCATTTTAGAGAAGAGATTTCGCCTCGTCTTAATCCATGTATAAGACCATTAGTAAAGATATCACCGTCATCACCTTTGCAGTCTTCTTATTGGTAGAAATTAAACGATTAGTAAAAAAAACCACGACTTTCTCTCTTCTAAACCAATAACTATCATGAGCCTTTTATCGGGTATTGCTTCCATAACAAGATGAATAAGAAGAATCTCGGCGTTCAGACGCTCGATTCTGTTTGAAACTCTATTTTTTGATGACATCAATCTTTGTTAGGACCTGGGTCGATTTTTCATAGGAAATTCGAGGAGACCGCTAAAACCCAGCAAATTAAACGCCGTGTGGGCCTTGAGTTCCTCCCCAGGCCTCCCACAAAACATGTTCCAACACCAGCTGTCGTCCTCAGTAGACCACGAGCGTCCTACCTTTGGTTAATTTCTGTTCCCACTTTTCTCTCTGATCACCAATGTTTTGACATCAATCGTATTATTATTATTTTTTTCATTAATATTGACTTGGTTAACTTTACTTGCATTTTGTTAAATTTATTATGGTGGATCAGAAGTTGATTTTCATAAGGAATTTGAAATTTGTCTTTACATTAATTAGGGATATTTCTATCTGTCAGGTTTTTTAACCCTTCTGCCTGACTGTGTCGTTATTTTATCCTCTGTTTCTTGCGGTTTTTTCTTTTTTGGTTTTTCTATCGAAATAAGGTAAAACTTTTTTTATTTTTTTTTCAAAAATTCTTACCCTTTTAATTTCGTTTGTTTAGCGTGTGCGGCGGCTGAAGTCGGTTTTGATTTTCCCATTCCTTTAACTACAATATGGTCTGATTCGCCGTCAGACGCTTCTGAACTAGTTTCCGATGAATTCGGATTAGAAATTTTAGAGGTGGCACTTTTTGAGGTATCACCTGCCCTTCCTTCGTAAATTTCTACTCCTCTAGAAGTAGAAGGTTTATTCTCTAAGTCCTTGCCTTGAGTTTTCAACTTGGGAGATTTGAAAGATTCTTGAGACCTTTGGGAGGAATCAATAGTTTTTGCGGGGTTCCTCCACTGTTTGAATGCCATTTCTTCAGGGGGGTAGGGCATTTTTTGCACTAAGGTTTCCCTCCATGAAGTCCATTGTTTAGGTTTGACCTTGGACACAGGTATATCATGATATTGACCTTGCTGGTCATCCTTGGGAGTTTTATTCTCGGACAATGTACTTTAACTCGTTTTTATGGGAAAATTTATTAAATCCATAGCTTCACGCAGGTTTGTTTTAGTTGAATCTTTGGGGGGAGTTTTTTTTACAGTAATGCCGGGGGTTTCTACAGCTCTGTTTAATTCCTCCTGTAAGGACAGGAGCCTTTCTATCGGTGTTGCAGGGGAAACCATATCGTCTTGAAATCTTTTGGGGGGACATGGGGTCGAAATTCTATCGGGGAAAAATTGGGTTTTTGGATATATTGTATAGTCTAACTCTCCTGCGCTCACCGTTGAATAACTCTTTGAATCTTTTGGTGTTTTTTTTCAGGAAAAAATCCTGGTATTAGAGATTTTTTCTTAGGAACAACTAGATTTTTTATTGCTAAAAATTCTTCAAAGTTTTCCTCATCACTGTCATCTTCAAAATAATCTTGTTTAAAATTCCAGGGTTTTAGCTCTGCTAATCTTGATTTAGGTGGCTCATTTTCCGAATCTGACGAATCAGTAGAGGAGGGATGTAATACCCATTTTTCCGGAAATTTGGCTCTTTTTATTCTGCTAACAAGTGCCTTGTAAGTTCTTCCCCTATCGGGGTTCTCCATTTTAAAAGTATTCTCGTTATCGTACTTTTTGACTATTCTGTACGGTCCAGAAAATTTGTTGGAAAGTTTATTTCCTTCCGTTTTTGCCTCGTTCTTTAGGTAAACGAAGTCTCCTACTTTGGAATCTATACTCCCCTTGACTTTGGGTTGGTTTCTTAGCTCTTGGTTTATTTTGCACTTTTCCAGTTCTTGCCTAACTATTTTATAAGTTTTCCTCATCCTATTTATGAATTCTTGTTTGTAATCTTCCGAGCTATTATAATACTACCGAGATTCAATAATCTCATTATACGGTATTCTAAAATCGCAACCAAAAAGTAAATAAAAAGGATTATCTTTAGTTGTTTCTGAATAAGCAGTGTTGATTACGTTAGTTAAATAAGGTAAGAATTGATCCCAGTCGTTCCTATTGCCTTTTGTATAAATACTTAATACGTTCGAAAATATTTTATGCCTATTTTCTATTTTACCATTAGCTTGTGGATGGTACGGAGCTGTCGCCATTTTCTCTATATTAAGAAAACTCATTAAATCTTTTGTTACCTTTGAAACAAAATTGCTCCCGTTATCACTCAAAATTTTATTAGGAATGCCAAATTTTATAAATAATTTTGCTAACTCCTTACTGGTGGCATAAGCACCTTGATTTTTTAATGCTTTTGCAATAGTAAATCCTGAAAAGTGGTCTATAACCGAAAGAATACAAGTATAGCCTCTGCTAGAGATAGGGAAGCCTCCACTTGTTCCGTATATGTCAAATGAGATAATATCGAAGAGATACTTTGCTACCGGGACCCTTCTCATTGGAGGATTTCGATAAGCTGGGGGGGGGGGGGGTTCTTAAGTTACTCGGTTTGCATGTACTTACAAATTCTTTAAGTTTTGTCATTGCCGACGGCACGTAAAAATATTGATTTAATTTATGGAACGTTTTCATTATTCCTAAATGCCCACCTATATCTGAATGAAAATATTCAAATGCAGGCATTATTAAGTTTTGCGGTAATACAGGTATTATTGAAGTTTGGTTTCTTTTTGTCTCAGCTGTCACGATTCTACACAGTATTTCTTCCTCAGGATCATAGTAAAAATTATCTATCTCTTTTCTAAGAGTTTTGAATTTATCCGGTAACGCATCGTCATTCACAAAATAATTAATAAGCGCCGAACATATTTCGTCCTTTTTTGCTTTCTTTTTATAATTTCTAGCGACAAGGGACAATAGTTAACCTTATTTTCCTTTACTGCGTCTTTGATTTTGTTTTCTTATGTCCATGATTGCTCTTAGCATTGATAGCGATAACTGCATCTTCTTCAGCTTCCGACGGAATATTTTCTGGGTATCCGCTCAAAAAGTCGCAAGCTGCGTTTTGTTTACCTTTTAAATGTTCAAATTCGTAATCTAGGTCTTGGATTTTCATGATCCATCTAGCTAGAATGCCCGTGGGGTTTTTAAATGTGCGCAGGTACTGCAAGCTTTTATGGTCTGATCGTAGTATAAATTTTCTACCAATTAAATAGTGTCTAAATTTGTCCAAGCGGTGGATTATAGATGATAATTCTAAGTTTGTGGCGGAATAACTACTTTCGCCCTTTGATAAGGCTCAACTCGAATAGCATAGAACTTCTTCTATTTTTTTTATTAGAAGGTCCTTGTAAAGGATCGGGGTTTCCCATGGGAATTATTTGCGAAAGAATGGCCCCAATACCTTTTGAGCTAGCATCGGTCGTAACCACAAATCTTCCGTTTTCGAAATCAGGAAGTGATAAAATTGGTTAAGAAGTGAGTGCCTTTTTGAGACGGTCTAGGGAAGTTTGGGCTTCCTGGGACCAGGTAACATTATGGAAGTTCCCTTTAGTTAATTCTGTGAGTGGTTTTGCAATTTGGGTGTAATTGCGTACGAGTTTTCTAAAGTAGCTAGTAAGACCTAAAATTTCTCTTAATTCTTTCATAGTTCTGGGGGGTTTGAGGTTTTCAACACATTTTATTTTATCAGGGCCTGGGAATATCTCTCCTTGTGTCACTACTACTCCTAAAAATTTAATTTTATGTTGAAATAAATTTACTTTCTCAGGCCGGCATTTTAAATTGCCTTGTCTGAACTTCTCGAACACATTAGCTAGTGTCGCTAAGTGTTGTTCAGTGTTTTCCCCCACGCATATGACATCTTCGACAAAATGAATGATAATCTTTAATCCTCTTAACAGGTGCAGTAGGGGTCTACATAGCGCGCTTGAACTTGTTTTCAGTCCAAATGGTACCCTTAAGTATTCATATGAACCACATTCAGATGCTGAAAATGCAGTTTTATGAACATCTTTTTCGGCTATTTTCACTTGGTGGTAGCCTTGGGTAAGGTCCAAAGAAGTAAAAATTTTGTTTTTGCTTGAAATTGAGTCAAGAATTTCATCTATTCTTGGTAAAGGAAATTTATCGCTAACTACTTGTTTATTAAGGGCTCTATAGTCTACTACAAGTCCAAGATCACCATTCTTCTTTGGTACTAATATCACTGGTGCACTATACGGACTTATACTTGGGCGTATAATTTCATTTTTTTCTAATTCCTGAATTTTATTTTTTAACCATTCTTTGTGTTTATATGGCACACGATATTGCTGTTTGGCTACGAGATTACCAGTCGTTAATATTGAATGTTCATAAAATGGTATCAGCCCGATGTCATCTTCAGATGCAGAAAACACATCTTTAAAATTCCATAATAATTCGCAAAATTTTGTATTAAGTTCCAAGTCTGTAATACGATCCATATTAAATTTGTTTAAAAATTGTGATTTAGTTAAAGGATATTTGTTACTTGAAGTTTTAATGCCGTTAACTAGAATTCTTTTAGAATTTTCCCATGTATTTAAATCATTCTCCGTTAAAACCTGGATTTGAACTAAACACGTCTCCTTTTTAATTGTAATTGTATCATTTTCGTGGTTATTAGTTACCCAAACAAAACCTTCTCCTTTGTCATAAGATATAATCTGTTCCTCGCATAGCAAATTTTCGGGTATTTCAGAGGGGTCACAAACCATATTTCGCATTTGCTAACCACTGGCTCAATCATCTGTGATATTTGAATTTTTTTCATCGTTTTGGGAGGGACTTTTTTTCCTTATCGCGAATCCGTAATATTGCTCTTTATTTTCATTATTTATTAGATTCATACTGGCGCTATGCTGCGCCATTGCGGCCTCTTGTGGCGTCACGTTGGGTTTTACTATGTTTTTCCATAGTTCCACTATTTTCTTGATTTCGTTTCACCTGTACTGTCACATATCTCCTATTTTAAGTTTTGTAAATTCAATACTTTTATTATTTAAATTTATTTCATCGTCAGAAATTTTGTTTACTGTTATGTTGTTTTCGTATCCTCTGTTACGATTTCTTAAGGTAGAAATTTCTGCCCCCACCTCAGCCGTGTAGACAAGCCTCTCATTTGCTACGTCTAATAGTACTCTGTTAGACTTTAAAAAATTTGCGCCTATGATTGCTTCATATGGAAAGTTATCGCATATTATAAACTTTGTCGTAAAGGTCATATTGTCTCTTTTTACATTTAGGCCAATTGAACCTTTTGCCTCCAATTTATGGCCTGTCACACTAGTTAAATTGGAATTATTAGGGTTCCTCTGTCGCCTAATATGCAGAGGCAACATATTAAATACACAAGAGTTTCTGATACTAATCGTTGCACCAGAGTCAGTCAAAGCCTTAAAATAAACATTTTCTACACAAAAATCATTAAATATAGGTAACTTGTTATTAATATCACTACAACACGGCACTACCATTGTTTTGGACCTATTGAATATTCCGGGCATCCTCTAGGTCCAAATTATATTTTTAGGGGCCTGAAACGTTTCCCTGAGGATTTATTTCATGTGTCAGTGCCTGTAATAGATATTCAGACGTATGAGTTTCCGTGGGCATATCTAATTGATTTACGTCTGTCTGCCTTCGCCATGTATTATTATGATAACGTGGATGTCCTTTGTCAGTGCCGCTTGCTGGCACTGACTGGCATATTGGCTTATATTGGCTTTGGCGAGTATTTGGGTTTTGAAATCGGTAATTAATTTGTCTGTTGGGGGGAGGGTTATACAAGTTTAGTTGGTACGTGTTGTAAGGTACTGATTGGCACAATCCTCCCTGGCTATAGCCTAGTGCATGACCGGTGCTAAAATTTGTTCTTCCGAACAAATGGTTGCCGTAATTTTGCGCATTACCGACAGCAATTCTTGGTATGCGATTGGGGACATAACGGCACTCTCTCGCGATATGCCCAACACAATAACAATTATAGCACCTTATTATTGTAGGGTTATTTTCGTAATTGGATTGTTTGACAGGCTGAATACGTACTGTTTTCTGCCTAGCGAGTTCTTGCGTTTTGTTTCTTTGTGTTACTGGGGAGTTATCCCTTGAAAAGAAATTGGGGGACGCCTGATCGCTCTTGAAGTTTATGTTTGCATTTGAATTGCCTAGGCTATTTATTTTTGCTTTACTGTGATTTAAGACCATCATGTCGACTTAGATTAATCGCTATACCTCCTGAAGTACGAGATCCAACGTCTGAATAGTTTTGGAAATTACAACCCTATATAGTTTAAGGGGTAGCCCTTGCAAAAAGGTATTTAGCATGACTTTTTTATGCAGTTGCCCCGAACCACTTATGTATTTTGCCTCTACAGAAATGCGTATATTATCAAGGTATTCTCTTATATTTTGTGAAAAATCAAAGCTCACTGTTCCGTGTTTTAATTTATTTATGGAACTGGTTTCTATAAACATATCTTTAAATGCTTTTAACAAGTTATCAACCGTAGTTATTGGCAAGTTGGCTTTATTGCCTTTGGTATTTTCAATCTGTTTTAGAAAGGTTAGGCCTGACCTGTTGGTCGTAGTAGGAGCATGTTAAGTAACGGTTTTAGCTCTGTTTTTATTAGTTTACAAACTGGGCCAACTCAATGATATATTTATAAATTTATAATTGACTATTGTGCTCTGTGATATTCCATTTTTATATTTCTCGCAAACAGTGTTTGTACTATTAATTTTTTTTCTAAATTTTCAGACATTTTTTTTGTATAAATTTTATTTTTTCACTTAACCTATTTTGGGAGAGGCTATTATCTCCTAAGAAATATTTCAAAGGGTTTCCCTGTCGTAGCTTAGCGGTTATAGGCCTACTCACTTTACTTATATGTCTGTATCTCTCTAATAATTTAATTCGAATTACAAAGTTTATAGCGTAATTAGTTCGCAATTTTTCTTCCAATTTCCGGCTGCGCCATTTGTAGCGATGAAAGCTTTAGGGTCGTGGTTATAAATATTGACCGCTTCAAATGTAATATCGTACCCTAAAGCTGAGAACTTACACTTTATGGGTTCTCCGATAGCGCCGCTTATAGCGGTAAAGATTGTGTCAACTAGGCTAGCGCCGCCCTCAATTAATTGGAGAAAATAGAATATGTAGACATATAAATGTGGCCTTTTTTCTTAAGCTATCTGGAGATCAGATTCCCTTGGAACGTCCTTGGAGATTTTGCGAACTAATTGCCTGTTATTAGCCTAGATGCAGACATATAAAATGAAATAAACACAGGTAAGAAACAATAGATTTATTGGGACTTACATATTTAGGTGCACAGCAGTGAGTCACTTCAGACGACAACAATGGTGACTGAAATACAACAATCAAAGAATTGCTAAGATCGTACGCGGAATAAATATGTTTAAGTGGTCTTGATTTTCAAATACGAATATCTTCAAAAAGCACTTCTACCCCACTATCAAACTTAGCTCTTTTGTCTTGCGCTGTAAGAACTAGCTCAAAATTGGCTCGAGTGGCCCCAAGGATGTGAACCCTTCGTCCAATAATACATCTTAAATATTTTTGATGATTTAGACGTTCACACGGTTCTTATCGTTCAAACTTCCTGCGAAAGTGACTGCACTTTTTCTCTTTGCTGATTAAGGACTTTTCATTTATAAACTAGATTAACTTAATAAGAGGAAGTCGGAATTATCTTTAGAAAGAAGGAACTTGGTATTACCAAAATAAAATAACAAAATAAAATACCAAAATAAAATATTTTGGTATTTTAAATATATCGCATTTTGCTCATGGTACAGAATTAAATTTCTTTGGAGTACCAGAAAAATTCAATTATACAAATGGTGGATATGCAAAACTATTATTTCCAGAGAAGTTATTACTCAAAGAGAATGCCAACATAAGAATAATAGTTGATGAAGAGAGGTATCTTCTTGCTAGTGTTTCTAGTCACATGCTACCTATTGATAGAACCTATCGTCATCATTTAGGTATTAGAATTCAAATGAAAGCAAAGGAGAAAAGAAAGAACTACTCTTCTACTAATATCATAAACCATATCTTATCTACGTGCTGGAACTGTTACCTTTGTAAAAATAATATTGTAACAGACAGTGAAATTGCCGGAAAAATAAAAAGGACACTGGTAGAAAATATCACTAAGGAATATAAAGACGAATCGATGAAAAACAAAGTGCCAGCAAACGTTACTGCCATTGATCAAACAGTCAATGAACCAAATAATACCAGAGACGAAACGCACATTGAACCTGTCGGTGACACACCAGTAAATAATATGTATGACTCAAAGGGGAATATTGATTATTCTACTGATTACGAGCTAAGAGAAGACAATAGCTACAATATTAAGAGAGAACATGGTGAACTATTTTATGGAACAGATTCAAAATGTCCAAAGTTGCTCATTGATATTAACAATGTATCATAATATATGTTTTGTATTAATATTCTACATGACATTATTTCATTAAAAATATATGATACATTACATTGTTATGTGTTGTTTATTTTTTAGAGTAGGCTAGCATATCAAACGTTTAGAATGTCTATTAAAACATCGGAGATGTAAGAAAAGGAATTTGCCTACATCTATTGTCAGACACATGGGATAACATTGACAAAATCTAAGTATCAGAGTGAATAATTTTTTTTCTATCAACATCTATGTCAGATGCATCAGAAATGTCAGAGAAAATCTAAGTATCAAAGTGAATAAATTCTTTATCAATGTCTTTTTGACACATACGTTTGATAACACTGACAAATTTAATTTACATAGTGAATAAATTCTATATCAACTTCCTTATCTATTCTATATTAACTTCTTAGTCGGATACATCAGATAACATTCACAAAATCTAAGTATCAGAGTGAATAAATTCTTTATCAACATGTTTTCTCAGATATGCTTGACAAAATGAGAAAATCTAAGTATCAGAGTGAATAAATTCTTTATCAATGTCTTTTGACAGATACGTTTGATAATACTAACATAATTTAAGTATCCAATTGAACAAATTCTTTATTAACATTCTTTATCGATATCATTTGATGGATACGTCGGATAACATTGACAAAATCTATCTATTAGAATGAATGAATTCTTTATCATTATCCATTATCGGATATGTCATTATGAAAAAATTGTATGTAGATAGCAAAATCTTATTGAATCCACCTTCCTTCTTATTGAATCATTTCCCGTTCTTGGATATGTCATTATGAAAAAATTGCAAGTAAGTAAGTAAAAAACTCTTTCTTGAATCCACCTCTTGGATGCACAACACAGAAATTTCATTCAAGAAACTATGAAAACTTTTAAATTCCAGGCTTCATTTGCATGCAATAGATAGCGAGAATTCTTTGACTCCTCCCCACAATGAATTCTACGGGTTCTATGACTCCTCTCCACAATGAATTCAGATGGTTTTAGGACTCATCCCCCTAGCCATAACTCCACTCAACCTTGAGCAAAGGTACAAATTTTGATGAAGTACATCTCTACTTAAATACTACATTAATATCTTCCAAGATGATAGGACTGCATGATACAGTATTTGTATGTTTGAAAAAATCATCTTGTGGTGCTATATTTCACATCATAGATACGCAATACAGAAAGGTGAATTCCATGAGGTGAATTCAAGAAAGAGTTTGTTACTTACTTACTTACAATTTTTCATAATTTCTTGAATGAAATTTCCGTATTGTGTACCCAAGAGGTGAGTTCAAGAGAGAGTTTGTTACTTACTTACAATTTTTTTTAAATTTCTTGAATGAAATGCCTGTATTGTGTATCCAGGAGGAGAATTCAAGAAAGAGTTTTTTACTTACTTGCAATTTTTTCACAATTTCTTGAATGAAATTGCCGTATTGCGTATCCAGGAGGTGTATTCATAAAAGAGATTGTTACTTACTTACAATTGTTTTTATAATTTCTTGAATAAAATATCTGTATTGTGTATCCAGGAGGAAAATTCAAGAAAGAGTTTGTTACTTACTTACAATTTTCTCATAATTTCTTGAGTGAAATTGATGTATTGTCTGTCCAGGAAGCGAGTTCAATAAAGAGTTTGTTTACAATTTTTTCATAATTTCCTGAATTAAATTTTTGTATTGTGCATCCAAACGGCGAGTTCAAGAAAGTTTGTTACTTACTTAAAATTTTGTCATAATTTCTTGAATGAAATGTCTTTTTAGTTTATGCAGGTGGCAAATTCAAGATAGAATTTGTTACTTACTTATAATTTTATCATAATTTCCTAAATGAAATTTCTGCATTGTGTATCCAAGAGGTGACTTCAAGAAAGAGTTTGTTACTTACTTGCAATTTTTTCGTAATTTCTTGAATGAAATTTCCGTATTGCGTATCCAAGAGGGGACTTCAAGAATGAGATTGTTACTTAATTAAAATTTTTCATAATTTCTTGAATGAAATTTCTGCATCGTGTATCCAAGAGGTGAAAATAATAAAGAGTTTGTTACATACTTGCGATTTTTTCCTAATTTCTTGAATAATATATCTGTATTGTGTATCCATGAGGTGAAATCAATAAAGAGTTTCTTACCTACTTACATTTTTTTTCTATAATTTCTTGACTGAAATATCGGTATTGTGTACCTAGGAGGAGAATTCAAGAAAGGGTTTGTTACTTACTTACAATTTTTTCATAGATTCTTGAGTGAAATTGCTGTATTGTCTATCCAGGAAGTGAATTCAAGAAAGAGTTTGTTAGCAATTTTTTTCATAATTTCCTGAATTAGGTTTCTGTATTGTGCATCCAAACGGCGAATTCAAGAAAGGGTTTGTTACTTACTTAGAATTTTGTCCTAATTTCTTGAATGAAATGCCTCTATTGTGTATCCAGGACGCGAATTCAAGAAAGAATTTGTTACTTAAAATTTTTTCATAATTTCTTGAAGGAAATTTCCGTATTGTGTATCCAAGAGGTGAAAACAATAAAGAGTTTATTACTTACTTAGAATTGTTTCATAATTTCTTGAACGAAATGTCTGTATTGTGTATCCAGGAGGTGAATTCAA
Source organism: Artemia sp. Qi Xiang Cuo (assembly GCF_049724085.1). Taxonomy (NCBI): domain Eukaryota; kingdom Metazoa; phylum Arthropoda; class Branchiopoda; order Anostraca; family Artemiidae; genus Artemia; species Artemia sp. Qi Xiang Cuo. Next base: position 13,427,211 of record NC_142797.1, on the reverse strand, counting down.
GAAAAAATTTGTTACTTACTTACAAAGTTTTTTTTCTTCTTTGCAAAATTCAGAACTAAAGTGGAACTTCATCTTTTCTTTGAGAAAACTCTTTCTTTCTTCAACAGATGAATTCAGAATAGAACTTGAAATTTTTTCTCTTCTATAGAAAAATTTTCTCTTCTTGAACTTTTTTTCAGTTCTTTGAGAAAACTCAGAATTAAAGTGAAACCTTACAACTCTTTTCTGAAAAAACTCAGAATCGAAATATAGCTTTTTGTCTTCTCTGGAAAAAATCCAGAATTTGAGTATAACTTTTTGCTCTTCTTTGAGAATTCAAAACTGAAGTGAAATTTTTTCTCTTCTGCAGAAAAATAAATTCAGAATCGAACTTTATTATTTTTTATCTCCTTTGTAAAAATCCAGAATCAAAGTTTTTAATACTAACAAAAGTTCTACTTAATACTAACAAATTTTTATTGTAGAAGTAACATATTCTTCTTAATGGGAACAACATTTTTCTTGGAAGTAACAGATTTTTCTTAATAGTAACAAATTTTTCTAATAGTAGCACATTTTCTGTCAATGATGACAAATTTCTCCTAGAAGTATAAAGTTTTTCCACAGAAATTCTAATATCACCCCAAATACTTCTTATAGTATGCAAAAGTTTAATCATAACCCAAAATTAATCCTACACAGTGAAACTTCTTTCTCCTCGCTGAGAAAATTCAGAATTGAACTGGAGCTTTTTCTCTTCATTGAGAGAATTCAGAATTAAAGCGGAACTTTTTATTTTCTCTGTAAAAATTCAGAATTGAAGTATGACTTTTTTATTTTCTCTGGAAAAAATTCAGAATTGAAGTATACCTTTTTGTCATCTCTGGAAAAATTCGGAATCGAAGCATAACTTCATTCTCTTCTATGGAAGATCCAAAACAGAACCTGAACTTTTTTGAGGACACTCAGAATTAAAGTGGATATTTGTATCTTCTTCAGATAAAAATCCAGAGTCGAGGTGTAACTTTTTCTATCTTCTACAAAAAAAATTCAAAACAAAAATTGAATTTTGTTT